>NW_017253139.1:0-211343 GCF_001278385.1 Malassezia pachydermatis
GGGGGGGGGGGGGGGGGGCGTACGTACCATGTCCATGTCTGTGCGTACAGTCTTGTCAAAGTTTTCGTTGAGAGACAGGGCCGCACTAGTGTGCTGCAAGAACAGCGTAAGAAGGCCTACTTGCACGCCCTGCAGCATATCGCGAATCTCACGCTCGACTTCCGCTTGCACGAGGTGGCAGCCCTTGCTGCGGGCCGCCAACGTAAAGGTCTTTTGCGCGGGCATAGGTGGATGATGAGGCGGTGACAGGAAAGATGGAGGCGCCAGTGCGGGGCCAGCGGTCGCCACACCCGCGGGGACGCCACCGCCCACATACCGCCCAGACGACGATGCAAGCCACGACGATGGCATGTACAGAGATCGGCTAAGCCATAGCAGGCCCGCCACCAGCACAGCAATCACCAGCTTCGTGGGGTTCTGAATTTTCGAGGCCCGCCCGAA
Organism: Malassezia pachydermatis; assembly: GCF_001278385.1. Taxonomy (NCBI): domain Eukaryota; kingdom Fungi; phylum Basidiomycota; class Malasseziomycetes; order Malasseziales; family Malasseziaceae; genus Malassezia; species Malassezia pachydermatis. The sequence continues at coordinate 442 of NW_017253139.1, forward strand.
AAACAGGGGATGGTCATCGCCGTAGGCCCGCCGCCGCTCGCGACGCATGCGGGCTCGTAAATCAGTCGCAGCATGGGGCGACGCAGCGTACAAGGTCGCTGTGGCATGGACAGGCGAGGTGTCCGTGGCAGGCTCGTCCCTCGACTCGTCGGGCATCATCGTAGTACGTACTCAAGTCGTGCGAGTCGCACGCACAGACCGTGGGTCACCCACAAAAAAGAGAGAAGGGCATGGGCCAAGCTACAAACACCGACACTATCTAGGCAAGGTGCCTATGCTGCACGCATCTTCTGCAGACGCACACGCACGGCATTCGCGTGCGCTTCCAGCCCTTCACACTCGGCCAACGTAACGACATGCGGTCCCAGCTGCTGAAGACCATCCGCCGCAATGGTCTGGGCCGTAATGTACTTTTGGAACGTGCCGGTGGACACGCCACCGTACTGCCGCGCGTAGCCATACGTAGGCAGCGTGTGGTTGGTCCCGGAAGCGTAATCGCCACAGCTCTCTGGCGTCCATGGGCCCACAAACACACTGCCAGCATGCTGCACCATCGGCACGACCTCTTCCGCGTTGGCCATGTGCAGAATCAAGTGCTCAGGCGCGTACCGGTTGCTCCACGCCATCGCTTCTTCCGGCGTGTCGACAAGTATCGTGACACTCTTATCAATCGCCTGCCGCACCACATCGACTCGCGGCAACGCACGCGCCTGACGATCGACTTCGTCTTCAATGGCCTGCAGCTTGGCATCGCTCAGAGCAATGCCGACCAGCACCACCTGTGAATCAGGACCATGCTCGGCCTGCGACAGCAAATCAGACGCCACAAACTGCGGCTCCGCATCGTTGTCTGCCACGACCAGCACCTCCGAGGGACCTGCCGGCATATCGATCGAGACCAACGCATCCACTTCGTTCTGGACGAGCATCTTGGCCGCCGTCACGTACTGGTTGCCTGGGCCGACAATCTTATCGACCTTGGGCACACTCGCCGTGCCGTACGCCATCGCACCTACCGCCTGCGCACCGCCCGCACACACAATGCACGAGACGCCGACCTTGTCAGCGACATACAACACTTCCGGCGCAATCGAGCCGTCCGAGCGAGGCGGCGTCGCAAGCACAATCGTTTGGCACCCTGCGACCTGCGCAGGCACACCCAGCATCAGCGCCGTGGACGGCAGCACAGCACTGCCACCAGGCACGTACACACCGACACGCTCAATCGCACGTGGGAAACGCGTGCACAGCACGCCAGGCATCGTCTCGATTTCCATCACATGGTCCTCTGGCGCCCAGGCCGCATGCACACCAGCCGTAGGGCCTTGCGACGGGGTCCGCTGCGCCTCGTGGAAGCGACGGATGTTGCCGTACGCCACATCAATAGCCGTACGCACACTTTCCGGCATCGCAGCGCGATCCGCCTCCGTCTGGAAGGGCGGATGACGTACTGTGCTCTGTAGTTGGCACCGATCTAGCTGCGCGGTATACTCCAGCACGGCCGCGTCGCCGCGCTCCTTGACGTCCGCCAAGATGGGACGCACACGCTCCATCACCTGGCTGGTCCGAATCGCAGGACGACGCAGCAACTCGACCTGCTTCTCTGCCGAGGTCGCCGACAGGCGATGCACAGGCAGCCGAATCGGTGCAGACGCATCGAGCGTCTTGGCCTCGGCTGCTGCCGCAGGCGCGGCAGACGACGACGGGGCCGAGGTGTACGCGGGCTTTGCATCCCCACGACGGCGCGTCACTTTCTTGCTCTTCTGGTCCAAGGAACGCTCAATGTCCGCGAGGCCGACACCCGCACTAATACACCGCGCAAGCGCAAAGTACAGCAGGTCCGCCGCTTCAAAGGCAATATGCGTCGCATCTGTGGCATCAATCAGTTCCTGGGCCTCCTCGCGAATCTTGGCGCCCAGCAGTTCACGATCGTTGAACAGGCGGGCCGTGTACGAGCCAGCCGGCGCCGAGTGCTTGCGGGCACGCAGCGTCTGCTCCAGCTTCGCAAGCCCCGTCAGGCCACCAAAGCACGATTCGCGATCGGTCAGGTGGCAGAAGCCCACCGAGCGATGACCGGTGTGCTGCGTCACACGGAACTCCAAGGCGTCCTGATCACAGTCCAAACGAATCCGCACGACATCCTGCGTAGCGCCACTCGTGGCGCCCTTGTGCCATAGACCGCGCTTGCGCGACTGGTAGTGCGCCGAGCCTGTCGTCAGCGAGGCACGCACGGACGCCAACGACGAGTACACCAAGCCCAACGCGGCGGAGCACGTATCTGAGACGACCAGCGTCGGAAGCAGGCCATCGGCACGGTCCGACTCAATGGCGCACAGCAGCGCCTCAACATACTCGATGGAGGCAGCAGAGGTCGACTGGTCCAAGTACAGGGTCGAGGTAGGCACCACCGCCGTGGCCGACAGACGAGCGAGTGTACGTACGTCGTCGAGCGACGAGATAGGGGCACGTACGTACACGCCACGGCCCGTGACTGTGGTCTCCATCGCACGCACAAAGGTTTGAATGGACGAAGCGTCGATGCGATCCACGTCCAGACGCACACCCGCGGCGTGCGTCGGGGGTGCCATGGTGTCGGGCATCGCGACAATGACACGCGAAGCGATAACGTCTGTGCCCAGCGCCTGTAGCAGCGAGGCGTCGTCATTACGCACAATCACAGCCTCGGCGCCCTGGTTGAGCACGTCGATGGCCAAGTCGTACGACGCAGAGACGTCAGGCAAGGTCAGGTCGACCACCGCAGGCGCCTGGTGGGCAGCGGCGATCGACATCGCATTCGGCGCCACAATGAGCGGCGCAGACTTGGCAATGGCCTTGCCCAAAGGCGAGTCGAACCAGGCCGAGAGATCACTCTCCCTCGGTGCTACGTCCAGCCATGGGACTAGCGGAGTCGATTGCTGCAACATGAAGAACCACGACGACAAGCGACGCACGCCAGGCGGCCTTTCCAACGCCGCCTGACTCATCCTACGTGTATCACGTGATATACGACCGCGCACGCCCCCACGGGCAAATGCGCACGACGGTACGTGACGACCGGCGACGACGACCAGTATGCTTTTCCGGATCTCGTTTGCCTCGTTGGCGCTGAGCGTCGCTACCGCCTGGGCTTGGCAGCGCCCCTTCCAGATGCCTGTGCCGACGGAGCAGGACAATGTGCAGATTCTTTCGCACCCCTCTCTCCCTGCGTACTCGGTACGTCTGCATCGCGTGCCAGATGGTGTGTGTGAGCGGGCGCCCACCGCATCGTGGTCAGGCTACTTGGACGTAGACTTGGACGTGCTCTTCGAGAAGGAGCGCGAAGCCGGCCATGCCTCGGCTCTAGCGACGCCGCCGGGCATTGTGGAGCACTTTTACTTCTGGGCCTTTGAATCGCGGACGGACCCCCGCAATGACCCGCTGACCCTGTGGCTTAACGGTGGCCCTGGCTGCTCGTCGTTCACGGGCCTGCTCATGGAGCTGGGCCCGTGCAATGCGGCGCCGCTGGAAGATGACAATGTGCCGCGCACCGAATGGAACCCGTACTCGTGGACGACCAACTCGTCGATGATCTTCCTGGACCAGCCGATCGGTGTCGGTTTCTCTTACGCTTCGTGGAAGAACGGCTCGACCAACAACGTGCCGCCAGCGCGCATCTTCTCGACCGAGCAGAGCGCGCGCGACGTCTCCGCGTTCTTGCACTTGCTGGCCGCAAGCCCCCATGGACCGTTTGAGCCGCAAGTCGGCGAAGACGGCTCGCTTCAGATGCGTGAGTTCCACATGGCTGGTGAATCGTACGCAGGTCGCTACCTGCCGCTCATCGCGAGCCGTATCGTGAACGACAATGAACACTACATGCAGCACCCTGAGGACGGCCTGGAGCCACTGCCTCTGCGCTCGATCCTGATCGGCAACGGTATCACCTCGCCGCGTCACCAGAACGCGGCGTACGTTGAGTACGCGTGCACGAAGAAGTCGGGTCATGGCCCCTTCCTGGACGACAAGACGTGCAAAAAGATGTGGAAGAAGCTGCCGGTCTGCGAGGAGAAGCTTGCCAAGTGCAACAAGCACCGCGGCCCTGGCAAGTACGATGTGAAGGCGTGCCAGGATGCGCTCTCGTTCTGTGAAGAGCATCTCTCGACGCCGTGGGAGAAGACCAACTCGTCGTTCTACGACTGGAACCACCCTGTGGAGTACAAGCAGAGCGCCTATGTGCATGACTTTTTGAACCATGCTGACACACGACGCGACCTGGGCCTGGATCACTTCCGTATCGGTGACCAGCGCACGGGTGAGTTCAAGGACTGCTCGGACAACGTGTACAACAACTTTGCGTCGACCGGCGACGGTGCGCGGGACAGCACGTGGGCCATTGAGCACATCCTGGAGAAGGGCATTCGTGTGCTGTCTTACTCGGGGCGCCGTGACTTTATTTGCAACTTTATTGGCAACGGAAACTGGGTGCACGACCTCGAGTGGTCGGGCAGCAAAGGCTACCGCGAGGCGCCGCTGGAAGACTGGTTCATTCACGGCCAGAAGGCTCGCGCTGGTCAGTTCCGTTCGTACGGCAACATGACGTACGCCATTGTGGAAGAAGCGGGTCACTTTGTGCCCCTCGACCAGCCCCCGGCAGCATTGGCGATGTTCGAGCGCTGGGTGCACCCACGCACGAAGCTCGGCCGCCTGGATTAGGGTAGCGTAGTTGGGTTGTAGGTCCATATAAACGGGCCTTTTTTTGGTACGAGAAAAGTGGAGGAACGTCAATCGGTCTGACGAGGGAATGGCACTTCTATTACACTCTACATGGGGGCCCGGGGTCGTGCCTCGGTAGCACGGCGCACCGGTGGAGGAGACCCTGCTGTGCCCAAGGCATGCAAGGGTCGATATGCACTGGGCGCTGGCGCACTGGTGCTGTGGAGCGAGGCGTCCAGCGAAGGATGGGATGTGGGCGTAGGCCGCCCTCGCCTTGGCATTTCGCTGCCAGCAGGCACACGCTGCGAGGACTGGGCGTGGGGGAACGGGGCCAGCGCACTGGGGGCGGGACTGTTCGACGCAGAGCGACCGCGTGGCCGGCCTTGTCGTCGAAGGGAATACGGAGCGGATCGTCGAGCACGTGCCGGGCGCGCTGGAGAGGTATCTGGCGTCAGGCGATGCTCGCCTGGCCGGTCAGCGAGGCGCTGGTACAGCGTCGATGTAAGGCCCAGCACGGGGACATCCTCCGTGATGGCAGGGCGCGTAGGGACCAATGCAGGGCTGTGCCACACAACGGGCGGCGCGCCTACTTGCGCATTCTTGCGGCACCATACGCTCACAAACAAAATACGCTTCATGCGTCGATTGTAGAAAAACGCAAAGGTCGACCACAATAAGCCAGCGCCCGCACCGGCCAAGTCGTCTTCGCCCACCAGGGGGAGCGTCGGCGATTCTGAGGCGCCGGCACCGCTACTCCCACTCAGCCCCGCGGCATGGCCAGGGGCGGACGAGGTATGCGTGGAAAACCCACCCCCGTCCATTTCTTCATCAAAGGCCGGCGTATCCATGCCAACATCGTCGACATCCATCGCAGGCGTCCCACCACGACTTACAACGCCATGGTCATCGTCTGCTGTGTATCCCTCATCATACGGATCACCTTCATCCATATCGCCGCCCTCTTCATCTGGTTCCACACTCGCATGTGGATCTGAGTCCATATCGGGATGGAACGTATATACTTCGCAATCAGCCGTCTGGATGATCTCGTCCACAACGACAGGCAGCGATGCAGACGCGGAGCGAGATGCACTTGCACCGCCTGATGGCGTAGACGTGCTGGCCGAGGAACGTGCCTCATGAGCCATAGGTGATCGAGCAAACGAGCCCAGCATGGGCGACTCATCCAGGGACTTGCCCAGCGAGCCTGGCGATCCAGAGCTACCACGCAGGCTGAGAAGGGTCGTAGTAATGCTATTGAGCACCTCTGTCGCATCGGACTCGCGTACAAAGTCGGTGGGATTCACTTCGCTAAAATCGTGGTCAGGAAAGGCACCATTGAGTGTTGCGATGAGCAAAAACAGGGTCTTGCGAGCCGATGGCTGGTCTAGGCGCCCAAATGGCGACGCTAGTGCCTCGGCCAAGTACGCAGGCGGCGATGTGGATGCCGACAACAGATAGGACGATTCCAAGGACTTGAACAGACGTTTCTCCTTGTTCACCGCTTTGCATGAATAGGCTTCAATTCGCGTAAATACTTTACATTCGGACATCTCAAACGTGAGTGCACGCGATAATACCTCGAGCTCAGGGTACTCGAGAAACTTCATCGCGGCTGTAGCGCCTACACCTCGCGAGGCTGTCGGTGCGTGTGATGTGATAACAAGACGATGCGCTCGGCCCGAGCGCAACGCGCCCTCCACGCCCCTTGCGACGCTGTGTACCCCAAATGCGTCGCTTTGTGGCCATTTACCGCCACCCCGCGCGCGCGCTACCCACGTGCCACCGCGTCACACACGTGACCGACGCGTGCGCGAGGGCGCTTCCAGCCACAACACGCCCACGCCGCTTGACGGCACGTCTCTCGGTCGGCATGCCTCCACGTCGCAGCACGGCGCGTTCTAGTCGTGCATCGAGCGCGGATGCCCCCGCTACGGCGGACACAGAGTCCCCTACTACACCTCCCAGGCGCACTACACGTGGCCGTCGTGCTACCGCCAAGGCGGCGAGCACTGCTGCTGCTACAACCGCAACCGAGTCGCCGGACGATACGCCTGTCGACTCGCCTGCCAAGACACCTTCGAAGACGACCAAGTCTACGTCTCGATCGCGTGCATCGAAGGCCAAGACAGTGGAGCGTGAAGAGACGATGGAGCGTGTGCACACGCTGCCTACGCGCACCAACCCGCGCCTGAGCGAAGTCAAGTCGCGTCAGGTCAAGCTGCAAATCATTCGTCGTGAAGACAAGTGCGTACACCTATTCACTGACCGCTAGGGAAATCATCATCGGACGTATTAAGCTGCCCACTGTGAATGGCGCTGAGCACGGGTTTTTGCTGAAACGGTACGTTCATGCTTAGTGCTCATGTGCAGCTTCGACACGAACGCCATTGCTGGCTCGTCCATGTTCCGTCTTGCTTTCCCGTATGCTGATGCGGAAGAAGAAAGCGCGGAGATGGCCTACCTCGAGTCTCGCTTTGATACGGATGTGGCGAATGGCGGCCTCCTCCCCGCGCCGCGCTCACGCAGCCGCAAAGCCACGACGGATAGTCCATCGACGAAGAAAGGCGGTGTATTGCCGCCTGGATCGACAGGCGTGCGCTTGCAAGGTGTGTGGATCCCCTGTGAGCATGCGGCGGCGATTGCCAGCGACTATGGTCTTCTGGAGTTTGCTCAGCCGCTGATCGAAGCAACAGCGTTGCTGCTGCCGAACGACACTGTGCCCCTGCTCAATCCCAGTGAAAACTTGATTAAGACGGCTGAGGAGGTTCGTGCGAGGGTGTGGGAAAAGAAGGACACGGACTCGGCTACGTCGACGCCTGCTCGGCAGTCTAAGCGTGCTCGCACTGGTACGTCGGCGGCGCAGGATTCGCCGGCTGCTGCGGCTGCCGCCGTATCGATGCCGGAGGGTGAACAGGAGGCCGAACCAGCGACGGAGACGCCCTCGAAGCGTCGCACTACGCGTCGTCAGACCCGCACGTCGGCCGCGACCTCTGCCGCCGCGACGATTGCTGAGGCGACGCGCGCTGCTGACGCGATGGTCTCGCCGGAGCCGTTGACGCCCTCGCAGGTGGACAAGCAGATTGAAGAGGCCAAGGCCCTGGCCGCCAAGATCCGTGCGGAGTCTAACACCGAGTCGGATGCTACCGGTGCTTCGCGTCACTCGAAGCGTCGTGTTGAAGAGGTGGACAGCGATGACGTCGTCGTGGCGCCGCAAGAGACGCGTGTCTCAGCGCCTACGCCGCAGATCCCGCATCGTCATCCTCTTGCGCGGGGTATGCTCACAGCAGCTGGCGCTGTGGGTCTCGGTGCTGTGGCATGGTACTCGGGCGGCAATGTGAACTTGTCGTCTGCCGTGCCGCAAGTCTTGCAACAGCTGCAGCGTGTGGACTATGCGAGTGCCCTCAACACGATTCAGAACAACATCCAGAACTGGGGCGTGTCGTCATGGTTCGGGTAAGGTCCGGGCCTGGCTTTGTACTGTTGTGGTGTTTCGTTAGGTTAGCTCTAAAGGTCGCAACCACTTAGTAGTTTTCTCGCGTAGCTGTGTGGAGAAAGCGAGGTAGGGAGGGGCGGCGGCAACAGCTGCCGCTTGGCAGCGCCTGCAGGTGGAGGAGGCAGGGCTCTCTGCGCCTGTCGTGCCCTCTGCATCCACAACGAACGTAGAGAGGGGTCCTCCTACGCCATGTCCGAGGACCCTGGCGTAGCAGAGAACCTGTATGAGCGTCGCCGAAAGAGTAATGGCTCTGTCCCTGCGCTGGTCCTCACGCCTGCCGATGCTTTAGATCGATCTGATCCAGAGCCTGTGCCCCTCTCGCCTCTCCTCTCGCCTGGGCAGGACGAGGACCTAGAGCGATGGGAGCCTGCGCCTGATCACAGGAAAGGAAGCTCGTCACGGCATGCGTACCATACCTCACAACGTACGTTTGTCAGCCGCCCAGCGCCTTCGCACACGGCGCCACTGCCTACGTTGCCACAGCGTGCCGAAGCAGGGCAGCCGGCAGGCATACAAGCCAAGCTCTTGCGTACGGAGCGCGCCACCCTGGCCTCCCATATCTGGCATCGATGGACAGGCTACGATGCCATGCGTAGCGTAGGCACATCCATGTCCGCTCTATCGCCCTACCATGTCGATTATGCACCGCCTGCCTTGCCGACACGCGATGCGGAAAATACCCCTGCTCTTGGCACGGCCGACTTTCCTACCATTGGCGTGCTACATCGTGACTCCAGCAGTGAACCCCGATCCATGACGCCCAGTCTCCGCTCTGGACCGTCTCGCGGTGCCTCTCCCTCGCCCTCATGTCGTGCGTCCAGCGCTGCGACCTTGCCTGGCATTCTTCGGCATACACGTACAGCGAGCCAGGAGCAAGCGCGCCTAACTGATGCACAGGACTTGCCGGAGAGTGAAGCACTGCGTGTGTCAGACCTCTGTGCGAATGTAGAGGCTTTGTCGCCGAACGACACTGCGGCGTCCTCTCGGCAAGGCAGTGTCACTGCACTGTCCAGTCGTTCAGGCATCGATCCTCTCACCAAGTCGGAATCTATGTCGTCTGGCTTGGCTGTACCGTGGAGGCAAATTCCTATGTACGACGACAATGACGACGACGACGACGGCACGTATTCGTCCTATTCTTCGTCGTCGAGTGATGATGAATCGCCGGGTAAATCGCGCCCGAGCCTTCCACCATGGCTTGCGCCGTACCAACAACACTACGAGTACCTGCCCACCATCTCTCTTTCACATGGTAGTACACTCACGAACAAGCAGATGCATTCGCGTATGCGCCGCCGCCGCCGTGTGCCTGCGGAACTGCGTGACGATGCGATGTCAAATTCACAGTTGTGGTCGCATCTGCGCTCGTACCGACTGCGGCCTGAGGCAGATGCATCACTCTCTGTCTCCCCGCCTCGCCGGGAAAGTCCGCAGCCGTCGCTTCCTCATGCTGCGTCGCGCAAGCACTCCCACGCGGGCGGGCACCCGAGCTTGGCGTCCAAACTTCGGACGCGGAAGCAGCGGGGTGATTCGGATGACGTCGCGTCCGTTGAGTCAAATACGCTTCAGCCTCCCGGCGCATCGAGGCCGTCCGTGCGTCCACGTGTATGGCGCCGTCGCGAACGGCGGGCGTGGAACGAGGCGCCAGCTGCGAACGATCTCGAGAACGACGGAGGAGATGGCGTTCCCAACTCACAGCGCTCACGTCGTACGTCGACGCAGCCTATGCGTGCTATGCCAACGGCACCACAGTCCAAAACGACGCAGGGCGAGCCTGATTTCGTGTACGATATGCTCCATGAAAACCAGCGTGGAATTGTCCTCTTTGGCGTGTCCAAGCGATTCAGTTCAAATGTGCTCTTCTTCTGGGATCCTGCGCCGTGGACGGATGCGCATGGCATTAATACGGCCTTGACGCCCACAACCATGCAGCTGCCTGACGAATCCTGGGAGTGGGTCCATTCCTCGTGGATGGTCGATATGACAGGCGATACCGATGAGGATGGATGGCAGTACAGTGGCAGCTTCACTGGCCCCCAAATCTGGCGGCGCACGCCGCAGATTCATTCGCACAATGGGCCGACCCAATGGATGCAAGCGATCCTCCAAAAGGCACGCTTGGCAGAAGAGAAGCATATAATGCGTGTCCAAGAACGTGATAATAAGCGAGCTGACGAAGGCATGGAGGCCTTTTTACGTACAATGCGCTTTCGTACGCGAAAATGGCACAGCGTGCCTGGCGTGTTTTCGTACGTACGCCGACGCCGTTGGGTCCGTCTACGGCGGCGTATCGTCAGTACATCGCTACCTGAGGGCATGCGCGTGCTGCAGGCGGATGGTTCCTCCACCGTGGTCCCACCCGCCTCTGTGGCAGAAGTACTTCAGTCGGCTACCAAGTCTCGATCCCCTATACCCAGCAAGTCCCGACAGGGTGGCTTGCCTACGATTTCCACGTCCTCTACCGCACCCACACCCGAAGTGATCCTCGTTGATCCACCCGGCCTGCACGCAGGAAGGCGTGGCGCACACGACGAGACGCCTGCACCCAGTCTGCTCGCCCCCACCGTGGCACGCTCGAACAGCTCATCCTCCAGTCCGCGGCCCAGTGTGTCCAGCGGCGCTAGCGATCTGTCCCAGTCGTACCAACTGTCGCTCGCCAAGGACCGATTGCATCAGCTCCTACCCTTCTTCCTCGTCCCACCCTCGCATCTTCCTGAACTTCTTCCTCCTGATACACCGCCTTTGCATGAGATGGAAGCGTGGCGCCGTCATTTCCGTTTCATCCTCGAGCAGGAAACTTTCTTCCAAAACCCCTTCTTTGCATTGGGGTGGGTCCAGCGATGGCTCGCCCGCTCCGATCTCTCGCAGGTCACACGGCCTTTGCGGGCACAGGAACGAGCGTACCAAAATGCGTACCGAGCTGATCCATGGTGCTTGGACGTGCCTGTGTCGTCGCTCAGCCGACGTAACTCGAGTCCCAATGTTGTCCCGAGGCTCAGTCTTACGCCAGCCGAGTGCTTGCTGCTCTCGTTAGGCGATACACAATCGTCGCAGCCTGCCCCCACACTTGTCCGCCAAGCTGTGGTCGAGCACAACTTTGAGATGGTGATACTGGCGATGCGTCTGTGTACTTTGGACCGCTTGCGAATCGATATGTGGCGCATGTGGCTCGGTCTCCTTGATCCTGCCAAGCTCCTCGATGCTACGGAAACTGGTGGCCCTGGCCCGCTGACGGTACTTCAGCAGGAGTGGCATCGGCGGCGGGCCAGGACACACGACATCCATGCTCTCGGGAAAACGCCTGCTATGTTTTCGCCGTCCATCGAGCGGATCCTGCGCAACCGGATCCGTGACTTTGGTCACTCGAAAACGGTCCTTCTTGACGTGTGGGACATCCTTGTGGCCCATGTATGTACTCGCTACGCACTGACTTGGCAGCTGGAGGATATATATCGTATGATGGACCATGATATGTCGCGCCACTGGCTACAGCATATTGTCCAAGATATGGCGGATACCAAGTTCTACCTACACCCCCAGACGTCTTCCGAGGCGAGCTGCCCGCATCCTGGTGATCCACGCTGGCGGTTTGTGCGTTCAGGGGTCTTGCAGCTGCCACGCGTACCCACCTTGCAGTGTTGCTCGTGTCCTGGCATGGTCTCCACGTGATAGTTTAGCTTATTTCAAAAATCCCTCTCTGTTGTTCCTTGCTTATGCAAGCCAAACGTGGGGCGGTCGCAGGCGGTTCAGAGTACCGTTGACATCCCCTTTCACGTCATGGCGGAGCACCTGGTACGTAGATGCCCGTGGATCCGCGGGTAGGGACTAACGTGATGCGTGCGCATGACGCGACATTTTCTACAGTCTGAAGGTATGTCCATTTTCTGAGAAGGTTGCTCACACGTCGCAGAACAAATTGCTGGTAGGTACCTGCGCAGATCGCCCGAGACTGACACCTGCGCTAGAATTCAAGGAGGCCTTTTCGCTGTTTGACAAGGGTACGTGAGCATTTTTGTCTGACACCATAGACGGCGATGGCAGCATCACTACGAAGGAGCTTGGCACTGTCATGCGTTCGCTCGGTCAGAACCCGACCGAGGCGGAGCTGCAGGATATGGTGAACGAGATCGATGCGGACGGTGATGGCACGATTGACTTCCCTGAATTCCTTACGATGATGGCTCGCAAGATGAAGGATACGGACAGCGAGGAGGAGATCAAGGAAGCGTTCCGAGTATTCGACAAGGACGGCAATGGCTTCATTAGCGCTGCGGAACTGCGTCATGTGTACGTACTGTCTTTCCACTCACCTTTGCCAGCATGACCAACCTTGGTATGCATGCCCCTATTAGGTATACTTACATGGCAGGTGAGAAACTCTCTGACCAGGAGGTGGAAGAAATGATTCGCGAGGCTGATACCGATGGCGATGGCCAGATCAACTACGACGAGTTCGTTCGGGTACGTATTCGAGTGCATGTAACGAGCCTGCAGATGATGATGAGCAAGGTATGTTAGCGCAGCGCCGTGCTTATGCGCAGTAAAATGTCACCATGTAGTCATAGACTTCCGCCCTCTATCTCGTTCCTACTCGTTTCCTTCTATGTATGGGGCATGGTCCTCCATGCTAGCTACGTAGTATGCTGTGCTCTCGGCCAGCGGCTTTCATGGTGTGGCGCGGCGGCCGAGTCTTCAGGAGAGATGGTTGGATGTCATGGTACGCCGCGGACGCCACCGCCTCCACCGCCACGTGGCCCCTGTGCTGCGCTGCGTTGCCCCACCGCGGCACACTCTTTGTGCGCAGGTACCTATTGACGCTTGGCCAGTTCTCCCGTGGACGCTGTGCTGCGTAGTCGTCTCTATCCCAGCGCAGTGGTGGCACGGTGCATGTACGCCGTAGAGAGCGTGAGCCAACTGTCGACTGTAGTGCCTTCCTCGTCCGGTGGGCCGACCAGGCCCTCTCCGTCGTTATCGGCGGGGAGTGCTGAGGCCCTATCGCCGGATGTGCCTGATACGCCTGCTATGGCGTCTACAGGCGTATCCCCTTCCATGGCGGGATACAGCCCGCCTGCCTCGCTGTATCAGATCTCCCCATCGCCGCCGATGCGATCTCCCTCGATCTCGACGTATGGCTCGCCGCGTCTTGGTTGGCGTATGAGCCATGACTCGTCGTCGTCATCGCAGCCTGCGCTGCCGTACACGAAAGAGTTTGTGGCAGAGTACCGTACGCGCATGAAAACCGATCCAGACCCCGAGGCGCAGTTTGCCTTTGCGATGTACCTGATCGATGCGGCCAAGCGTATTGCTGATCCGCATGATAGTCCCAAGCAGCAGCGCAAGTACCGCGATGCGTTGCTAGGTGAGAGTCTGCGGCTCATCAAGAAGCTTGCCACGCAAAATGTGGCGCCAGGCAAGCCACCGTGGGCTGAGGCGCAGTACTTCTTGGGCCACTGCTACGGCAAGGGCAGTTTGGGTCTGTCCATTGATCATGCCAAGTCGTACCATATGTACGTCCAGGCCTCGAAGCAGAATCATCCTACAGCGACCTACCGCACGGCCGTGTGCAATGAGGTGGGGGCTGGTACGAAGCGTGACTACCAGCGCGGGATGCTGTTTTACCGCAAAGCCGCGTCGTTGGGCGATACCGCAGGGATGTTCAAGCTCGGGATGATCTTGCTGTATGGACTCTTGGACCAGCCGCGGCAGCCGCGCGAGGCGATTGTGTGGCTTCGTCGTGCGGCGGGCCAAGCGGACGAAGACAATCCCCAGGCGCTGCACGAATTGGCCATGCAGCATGAAAACCCCTCGAATGCTGTGGTGCCGTACGACCCTGTGTTGGCGCGCGATCTGTATACCCAAGCCGCGCACCTCGGCTACTCGCCCAGCCAATGCAAACTTGGCGATGCATACGCCAATGGCGTGCTGGCGTGCACGCCCGATGCGCGTACGAGTATCAGCTGGTATACCAAGGCAGCCAACAAGGGCGATGGCCATGCTGAGTTGGCACTCAGTGGCTGGTACCTGACAGGCGCCGAGGGCGTGCTGCAGCAGTCGGACACCGAGGCGTATACGTGGGCGCAACGTGCTGCGAACAAGGGCATTGCCAATGCTGAGTATGCTGTCGGGCACTACACGGAAGTGGGCATCGGTACGGTGCCTGACGTAGAAGAGGCCAAGCGCTGGTACGCTCGCGCTGCTGCACAGCAGCATGCACGCGCGATCCAGCGCCTGCACGATATCAAGACGAATGGCGGACGTAAGGCGCCCAAACCTGTTGATGCGGATTGTGTGATTATGTGAAACGTGGATAGGGTCATGTCTGTAGCCTATGTATGTACTTCTTACTGCATTACGATGTGAGGAGGGCCGCTGGCGCTGGCGTCGGCACAGCCGTGGTCGTCTCAGGGGCGTTGGCATTCTGCAACGTCGCCAGCATCGCCTGGACAGTGGGATCGTCGAGGAACGTCTCGAGATCCTGTGTCCCCTCGCTTTCTGTGGGCTTCGCAGCCGCGGCCGGCGTCGTCGAAGGTGTCGTATGCCCGATAGAGTGCACTTGCGGCGCCGCTGGCAGCGTGGTCACAGCTGTGCTATCGTGCGGTGTTGCGCCCATATGCGCCGCAACACCAAGGCCCCCGCTGCGGGTAAACGCCTCAAGATGCTGGGCAAACGATGGCGCTTGGTGCAGTTCAATCCCGTTAAAGGCATCAACACTGAACCCACCTCCTTGGCCCTGCAGAACCATCTCGTGGCCATCGCCCTGCGCCGAGGACAGCACACCAAGGCCACACGCGGACAGCAGGCCGTAAGGATCCTCGATCAAATCGACCAGCGAGTCGTCGGCTTCCGACGAGGCGTCCGCTGGCGAGCCCGAATGCGACGACGTAGCGTCTTCCACCGTCGCTGGCAGAGGACGGCGTGCCGGTCGTGGCACGAGCGCTTGCGACGCGTTGGCCGTCGACGTCTTGGCTTCAGTCGACGGCGGCTGCGTCGTGTCCGCATCCCACGTGTCTCCCATCCACGGCGTCGTGGGCGCAGCAAACAAGTCTTTGATGCTCGCCGAATCAGGGAGGGCCAGGCGTAATGGCTCATCGAGGCCCAGCGAGGGACTGCCTGGCTGCGCCCACGCCTGGTCTTTCGGCATGCGGCTCGGCGTACGAATCTCGCGCTTCGGCGCGGGCTTGGCACGCGATGTGCGGCCTGCACTGGGACTTGGCGGCCCGCCCCCAAAGGTATCATGCTCATCGTCCATACTGCCGAGACCCATGAACGGGTTAAGTGGTGGCATCATCGTCGTACGTGCTGTCGTCGGCGACGTCAGCGCATCCCGAAGCGGCTCACGTACCCCGTCCTTTTTCGGGCCAGGTGACGAGGCCGCACGTAGCATCGACGCATAGGGATTCACATTCGCCACCGTGCCAGGCGGCTGCTTTCGGGGACTCCGCCGCACGGGGCTCGACCAGATCTTCCCACGCAGCTTACTGGGCGTCGTAGCCTGCCCCGCTTCGCGCTCTTCAAAGTCCATATCCGTTTCGTTCATAAGCGTTTGTAGCACCGTGTGCGGGCTGGAATTCATCATCGCAGTGGACACGCCAAACGCCGTGCTGGGGCTCGTGAACGCGCTAGGCCGCGACGTACGTCGCGCAGGACTCTTTGCCAAGCCAGGAGCGTCCCAACTAGGCAGCGACGTGGATACCGGGGGTCGGTTTTCATTGCGTTGCTGTACACGCTCTGCATCGCGCTGCGCAACTGCACTGAGCGTACGTGACAGGCCCCGCGGGGTATGGGCAGCGGATGGCTTTCCGCGCTTCGAGGCACGATCGGTCGTGGGCTTGCTTTGCGCCTCGCGTTTCTTCGTTTCGTCTTTCGACGGCCGCGCAACAAAGTTGCGTACATAGTCAGGCCGTGACACACCGTACTTGGCGTAGTACAGACCACAGGGGTTGCATGCTTGCCAACGAGCTTCGTGCTCCGTCTGGATAGGCCCATCGCCTCGGTCCTGCCGACGCCATGTCAGCGGCACTACATCGGTCGGTGGACGCTCTCCTGCCGGATGCTGTACGGTGACGCCCGCTGGCAACGTAATGATACGCCACGTCGACGCCTGTGTCGTCCCGCAATTGTAGCATACGCGTGGAAGCTCTGTACGTGGATCCCGCGCTCCCGGTCGTGCAGCGCGCTGCGTAGACTTTGTTTCGGATGGAGTCGGCTGTGTGGATGCTGGTTCTTGCGGTGCCTGGAGTGCCCCGCTTTGTACGGCGCCTGCGACCATGCCCAGCAGCCCCATTAGGTGCGATTGCTGCTCGGTCGAGAGCGAGCCTTGATGCGCTTGCATGGCTTGCAGCACTTGCAGCACTTGAGCCGAGGGCGTGCTGGGCGCTGGCGTTGGCGTCGATGTCGCTGTGGGCGTACTGGGGCCCGCCATGCCGCGGATCCGCGTTTGGTACTCTTCGCGCCCACGCTGCGTCGACTCTTTGAGACGCAGTACAATCTCCAGCACATCGCTCCCGGCGCCCGCGCCGTCCTCTTCATCAGAGCTAAATGCCGAGCTGCTTTGCGCCTCACAGCGGACGTGGCCTGTGACGTACGATGTGCCTTCGCCAGGCTCATCCAGCCCACCGCTAAAGAAGCCCTTCCCAACAAAGATCGGCGTAGCACTGGCCGATTTGCGTGGGCTTACCATGGGGGGCGTCGGGACATGCGATCCTTCTTCCGGGTCTGCGGCGTACACAATATAGTCGGTATTCTTATCCACAAGCAGTTCAGGACTCGCAAAGCAGATGGCATTGAGGCACGCCTTCAGAGCGACGCGCCCCAACAACTGGTGGTTGCGTTTGTGCCGTGCGACTCGTACCGGCACACGATGGCCTACTCGTGCAATCATGGTATGTGGACTGGCGTCCAACGTATAAAGGACCTTGACTGCCTGGTCAGTAGAGCATATACGTACCGTCCATCGCGCGGCGCTGGTGGCGCGACCGCGCGGCGGAGGACATGGTATTGGTGGCGTGAGAAAAAAATAAATACGAGGGAACCGCCTCGATCGCCACAACGAGCGTTCGTGCCACCCACCAACGATGCCCCGTCTGTAAAGGAAAGAAACGGCGCGTAGGCCGCCGCTTCACGCGCGCTTCGAACACGCGCCGCGCCGCGCCGCGCCGCGCTGCTCCCACGCGCTTACCTCATCGCTTCCACGTGATGACTGAACGACCTCGACGTCGCCCTCCACGCCGTACGACGTGCGTGGATCCAACAGGGGGTGGTGGCCGTCGTCGTCGTGATCATTGTGGCCATGGGGACCAACATGGACGACCCACTGTACAAGCTCGAGTTCCTCTCCCTTGTCTCCAAGATCACTACAGAAATTGAGAATCATGTTGGCATCAATGATCGTGTCCTGGCCGAGTTTGTGATCTCGCTGCATGAGCAGGCTGGCTCCCTCGATGCGTTTCAGCGCAAACTCGACGAGGCCGGCGCAGAATTTCCTTCAGATTTCGTGCAAAGTCTTGATCGGCTCATTACGACTTTGCATCCTACACACAAGAAGGCGAAAGCGGCGGCAACCGCTGCTGCCTCCGCCACGTCAACAGACGACGCCTTGGCGGCGCGTGAGCGTCAAGCTCATAAACTGCCTGGCCTTGCCATCAAAGATCAGGCATGGGAAGAACCCGACTACTACCGTGAGGCTCCTCCGAAGCGGCCCAAGCCCGCCTCTACAGCCCCGCCGGACGAGCCTGAGCGTGGTCGCCCCCGCGCGCCACGACCGCCGCCGGACCAGGCGCCCATCGTCTCGAAAATCTACGAAGGCCGCGTTGCTGCGATCAAGGACTTTGGTGCCTTTGTAACGCTAGAAGATGTACAAGGTCGGCCGGATGGGCTCGTACATATTAGTGCGCTAGGCAGTGGCGGTGGTCGAATCCAGCATCCGTCCGATGTTGTCTCTCGCAACCAGCCTGTCAAAGTCAAGGTGTTGGCCGTGGATGGAAAGCGCATCAGTTTGTCCATGCGTGATGTGGATCAGATCACAGGGCGGGATCTAAGTGCGAGCCAGCGCCCTGCGCCGGATCGTTCGTGGCGTGCTACCGGGGCCAACACCGCGCCGTTGGGCGGCGGGCCTGCCCCTCCGCCCAGCGCTGACGACCGACGTGGGCGCACGGCCAAGCGCCTAACCAGCCCGGAGCGCTGGGAAATCAAGCAGCTCATCGCTAGCGGCGTGGCGAAGGCCAGTGACTACCCAGAGCTGATGGACGAAGACTTTACGACACCTGCTTCTCGTTTGGCAGGCGACGATGCGGACGAAGAGGTGGAGATTGAAGTCAACGAAAAAGAGGCGCCTTTCCTGGCAGGCCAAACGGCTGCCTCGTTGGAGCTGTCCCCAGTACGGGTGGTCAAGGCGCCTGATGGCTCGCTCAATCGAGCGGCTCAGGCCGGCACGGCTCTCGCGAAGGAACGACGTGAGCTGCGGCAGCAGGAAATGAACGAGGCAGCAGATAAGCAAGCCAAGGATATGTCTACCGGTTGGCTCGATCCCATGGCGCAGGCCAGTGATAAGAAGTTCGCGCAAGACATGCGTGGCTCTGCGCTGGGGCAGCAGGCGCAGCAGCAACCTGCCTGGAAGAAGCACACGTTTAACAAAGCCACCACGTTCGGTAAGATTACCAATCTCAGCATGCAAGAACAGCGTGAGAGCCTGCCTATCTTTAAACTGCGGGAGCAGCTGGTGCAGGCTGTGCGTGACAATCAAGTGCTTGTGGTCGTCGGCGATACCGGCTCCGGGAAAACGACACAGCTCACGCAGTACTTGGCGGAGGAAGGCATGGCCGATCACGGGAAGATTGGGTGTACGCAGCCTCGTCGTGTCGCCGCCGTAAGTGTCGCGAAGCGTGTAGCGGAAGAAGTGGGATGCCGTGTCGGACAGGAAGTGGGGTACACCATCCGCTTTGAGGACTGCACGAGCCCCGAGACACGTATCAAGTACATGACCGATGGTATGCTACAGCGTGAGTGTCTGGTTGACCCGGACGTGAGGGCGTACTCGGTGCTGATGCTGGACGAGGCGCATGAACGTACGATCGCGACAGATGTGCTATTTGGCCTCCTGAAAAAAGCCCTCAAGAAACGACCGGAGCTCAAGCTGATCGTGACGTCCGCAACGCTCGATGCCGAAAAGTTCAGCAACTACTTCTTCAACTGCCCCATCTTTACGATTCCCGGCCGCACATACCCTGTGGAGATCTTGTATACCAAAGAGCCGGAACCAGATTACTTGGACGCGAGTCTGATCACCGTGATGCAGATTCACTTGTCTGAGCCACCTGGCGATATTCTCGTGTTCCTGACAGGCCAGGAAGAAATCGATACCAGTTGCGAGATCTTGTATGAACGAATGCGGGCTCTCGGGCCTGGTGTCCCCGAGCTGATTATTCTGCCGGTGTACTCTGCCCTCCCCAGCGAGATGCAGTCACGCATCTTTGAGCCCGCCCCGCCTGGCGCTCGCAAAGTCGTGCTGGCGACGAACATCGCCGAGACAAGTATCACGATCGACGGCATCTACTATGTCGTCGACCCTGGCTTCGTGAAGCAGAACGCGTACGATCCGCGCCTCGGTATGGATTCGCTTGTCGTCACGCCCATCTCGCAAGCGCAAGCACGGCAGCGTGCCGGTCGTGCTGGCCGTACAGGCCCGGGCAAGTGCTATCGTCTGTATACTGAGGCGGCCTACCGCAACGAAATGCTTCCGAATCCCATCCCGGATATCCAGCGGCAGAACTTGGCATCGACGATCTTGTCGCTGAAAGCGATGGGCATCAACGACTTGCTGCACTTTGACTTCATGGATCCACCGCCAGCCCAGACCATGCTGACGGCGCTTGAGTCGTTGTATGCCTTGTCAGCCCTGGACGACGAAGGCTTGCTCACGCGCCTTGGCCGCAAGATGGCTGATTTCCCCATGGACCCACCCATGGCCAAAATGCTCATTGCCAGTGTTGACTTGGGCTGCAGTGAAGAGTTGCTGAGCATTGTGGCCATGCTTAGTATCCCCAATGTGTTTTACCGGCCAAAGGACAAGCAGGCACAGGCCGATGCTAAGAGGGCCAAGTTCTTCCAACCGGAAGGCGATCATTTGACGTTGCTTACGGTGTACAATGGCTGGGTCGCTAGTCGGTTCTCCATGCCATGGTGCATCGATAACTTTATACAGGGACGTGCCCTGCGGCGTGCACAGGATGTGCGCAAGCAGCTTGTGGGCATTATGGACCGATACCACCACGATATCCTATCATGCGGCTCGAACTACAATCGCATTCGCCGCGCAATCTGCTCGGGCTATTTCCGTAACGCTGCCAAGCGCGATCCCCAGGAGGGTTACCGTACTTTGGCGGAAGGCGGCGGTAACGTGTACTTGCACCCCTCGAGCAGCCTCTTCCATCGTCCACCCGAGTATGTGGTGTACCACGAAGTGGTCATGACATCGAAGGAGTACATGCGCGAAGTCACGGCCATTGAGCCCAAGTGGCTCGTGGAAGTCGCGCCACGATTCTTCCGCACGGCCGACCCTGCGAATATATCCAAGCGCAAGCGCCAGGAAAAGATCCAGCCATTGTTTGACCGATACGCCAAGGATCAGGACGACTGGCGTCTCTCCAAGCAGCAACGTTTGGCACGTGTCGTGCAATCTCAAACCTTTTAGTAGTTAGTCTGCGTAGGCATCGCCTTCACGTAATCCTCTCAGGCCAGTCTGTCACGCCCTCATCGTGGAGGCGCCACGTGCCTTCATCCAACGACGATATACCATGGACCGCGCGTCGCTTGAGGACGATGCGATGCCGGTAGACGCCTCTGAGGTGGAAGAAATGAGCGACGACTTTGAGCAGGACGAAGTTGATTACGATGCAGGGGAGCCAGAGTCGGACCAGTCGTTCGAGTCGGAAGACGAGGAAGATGAAGAGGATGAGCTCGTCGACGAGATGGAGGATTCGACGCCATCGCTCGAAACGAACCGCCGCTCACGACGAGCGCCGCTACGTGTAAAGCTCATGCGACGCAATGTTGAAAACACACCGACGTCATCACCATCGCGCCGCTCGTCTTCTCGTGTGACGAAGCGAACGACGCGCGCACGTATGATGGACGATGGCGAGGAGGACGAAGACGAGGAAGAGGACGATGAGCTGGCAGATGACGACTCGGATGCGGACTCTGTCTCGACGAGTGATATGCCTATGACGGCGAGGCAGATTGCCCGTGCCAACCGTGCTCGTGGGATTGCGACCGAAGAACTGGTCGAGTTGCCGATGGGCCCACGCAAGCAGAAACTCTCTGAGACGGAGCTGGCCTTGCGTCGCTCCGAGACAGCGCGACGACGACGGAATCAGAGCGAAAAGAAGCTGGAAGATGATAAGATCGAGACCATCAACCGATTGCTCAAGAAGCAGGCTGGCAAAGTGCGTGGGCGCGACAAGAGCGAGCAAGATGCTCAGGATGAGCCAGTGAAAAAAGAGCGCGACTTGCGGGCAAACCACCCGCAGCCATTCTTCCGATACATTAATCGTGCACAGGGCTCTATACTGGCTGTGCCACTAGCCCCTCCGTATGTACAGGACCAGGAGGGCGGGGAAGGGTTGTATGACTATACATTACGTACGGCGTTTGGCAAGACGCCTGAGGCGTGGGCCACCTCGTGAGTACTAGGCGAGGCGTGAACGCATACCGGCCATCCGTTGCCACATGCGCTGGCCTGGGACTGGCATCATTTTCTCGACATGGTGTTCGCAGATTGTGCCTGTGGCGCGATCGTATCGATAGCGAAATACAACCGCGTAGTCTTGCAATGTTTGAGAAATACGATTTGTGCCGCGGAAGCGTATGCGTGCGATCAGTTCATCCCCTGGCGTAGGTCGGCCTGGCACCTGGACGTCAGGAGGGCGTCGCATGAACGAGAGCTGTTCAAGGAGGACTTGCGGTGAAGAAAACCCAGCTTGCAGGGAGAGGCGCAGGGCCTCGGCACTCATCAAGTAGCTTCTTCGGCCTCGGAACGTGAACGACGGCGTCCAGTGCATCTCTGATGTCGTGCTCACACTCTGTTCCTCCGTCACGTTGGACGTGGGTGTGCTAATCGTAGCTGGCGGCTTCATAGGCGCGAATCGAAAGAGGATCTGCTTGTGGTACAGGTGCTCAGACTTGGGTGCATGTGGACCGCCCAGCAAATGGTTCATGATGTTCGTACCGGAAATATCAGCTCGATCCACGAGTCCTTTGTCGAGGAACTGAGGGAGGGTATCACGCAGTACACGGATCGAGACGCCTAGTCGCACTTGGTATTCGTGCTCGGGCATCGGGGAAGGCGCTTGGACGATGTGCGAGGGCGAAAACGCCACGACATGTCGATCTGCTATACCGCGTAGACGTACCGCACGACCTCGTGCGGCCCACCCTCTTGGCATGGTGGCGGTCAATGCGCACGTCCGCAGGCGCCGCGGCCCTGTCACCCCCGGCCGCGTATGTGGAGGGCCGACCCCTCTTCTTCAGTGCCACCAGGCGCGTGCTTGCGTTTCGTCGACACCATGACGCTATCAGCGCGCTATGCACCTGCATGCGCAGCGCTGAGCGAGAAAGAGATGGAGAGTATCCATACAGCGCGCATCCTTGTAGTGGGGGCCGGTGGTATTGGATGCGAAGTGCTGAAAGACCTCGTGCTCGTGGGTGTTGGTCATGTGGAAGTGGTACGTACGACAGGCTGTCTTATACCAGATCGATCTCGATACCATTGACTTGTCGAATCTAAACCGGCAGTTCCTCTTCCAAAAGCAGCATATTAAACAGCCCAAGGCGCTCGTGGCGAAAGCTACTGCGTCTGCCTTCAACCCCGACGTGACAATTGTCGCACACCATGCGAACATCAAGTCGTCCGAGTTTGATGTGGCGTACTATGGCTCTTTTGATGTGGTGCTAAGTGCCTTGGACAACTTGGACACACGTCGATGGGTCAACAAGATGTGTGTCATGGCACGTGTGCCCCTAGTCGAGAGTGGCACTGCTGGCTTCCTGGGCCAAGTCCAGCCGATTCTCGCTACGCGGTTTGAGTGCTACGACTGTACCGCCCATCCTACTCCGACGACCTTCCCCGTGTGCACGATCCGGTCAACGCCTACGGCACCTGTCCATTGCATTGTGTGGGCGAAGAACTGGCTCTTTCCGCAGCTCTTTGGCGAGGACGATGACGCCGACGAACAGGAACTCATGCAGGCCGAGCAGAATGGCGAGAATGGTACGTAGATGCCTTGCTAACACGAAGCGGAGGAGCTGGCCAATTTACGACAGGAGGCACGTCAGATGCGGACGCTCCGTGAGGCCTTGTACGCATCTTCGTCGACGCGCGACGCTTGCACGCGGATCTTCGATAAGGTGTACAACACGGATATCCAGCGTCTGCTATCGATGGAGGATATGTGGGTACACCGGACCAAACCTGCCCCGCTCGATCTTGAGCGCGCTATGTCGACGCCTCTTCCCGACGAGACGAACGCCTCGACAACTTCGATGACGCTGCGGGATCGACGCCCTTTATCGCTGTCGGAAAATGCGGCTCTCTTCTTGTCGTCAGCCGAGGCACTCGTGCAGCGTGCGAAGGACTCGCCTCTTTCGTTTGATAAGGACGACGACGACGCGCTGGGCTTTGTCACAGCCGCGGCCAACCTTCGTGCACATGTGTACCATATTGCAGAGCAGACGCGCTTCGAGACCAAGCAGATCGCTGGCAACATCATCCCAGCGATTGCGACGACCAATGCCATTATCTCCGCCTTGGTCGTCATCCAAGCGCTGCATATGCTGGCAGCACGATGGGACCAGCTGCGTGTCGTCAGCTTGGCACGTCGCGCTACGCGGCTCTTTACCTCCTTCCCACCGGCGCCGCCGCAACCTCAGTGTGGTGTATGCCAGGATGTGTACATGCGTGTCGGCATCGATCCTGCGCATACGACCCTGCAAGATGTGCTGGAGGGCGTACGTACGTACCTCGGCTACGATAAAGACGCGTTTGTTTCTATATCAGCAGGTACACGCATCCTGTATGATCCTGACTTGGATGACAATGTGGGCAAGCGACTCTCCGACCTACGTGTACAGATAGGCGATGTCCTTGCGGTTGCCGACGAAGATGGCCAACTTGCCACAGCGCAATGGATCCTGGAACGCAGTCCAGAGGGCCAGCCGTTGTACGTGGCCCACGCCGTGACCCTCCCTCGCCGCGCGGCCGTTCCTATGACCGCAGAGTCGGACGACGACGAGATTGTCGAGGTGGATCAGGCCCACCTTCCCAAGAAGCGCGCGCGCGACGACACGGACGAGCCCCCCGCGAAGCGGACACGTCCAGCGGCGCCGGCGCCCAGCGCTGCGTCGGAGGACGTGATTGTCTTGGACTAGAGCGTGATCTCCCGCATCCACCGCGCATGCAGCGCACCGACCAACGCAATCGCCGCCGCCACGATAAAGCCCAAGTGGTAGTTCAGTGGCCACGCATGCGCCGTTGGTCCACCTTGGATGCTCTGCGCCCACACGATACCGCCGAGAATCGGGCCCATGCATCGTGTAAAGCTGCTCATAGTTTGGGCTAGTCCATTGGCCAGCGGCACGAGATGGATCGGTGTCCATGCATTCAATAGGACCATGACGGCTGTGAACGAAAGGATATTGGCCAACCAACGTAGCGCGGCACATAGAATCATCGCCAGCATCACAAATACATTCGTACTTGGATGCAAAAATGTTCGCAGGAAGGGGAAGAGCAAATAGCACGGCAAGTACAGGAGCATGCCCCACCGCATGACTTCCAGATGCGTCAGCTTGCCATTCGGGGGTCCTAGATTAGGGTATACATGGAACTGGAATACCAATTGACACACAGTCATAATGGCAATGAGCGTTGCAAAGTGCCCCGCCGTCAGTCCCAGCCCCCCACTCGGCACAGGCGTTACCAGGAACGCCATGAACACTTGGTCAAAAAGCGCAGAGTGCAGAGCCAGCAGGCCATAGTGCCCAATGATGGCCAAGGGAACGAGACGCAGCGGGGAGACCATGGCGACAGGCGCTGCCCCTTCGTCTGCCGACAGCTCTTGGCGTGACGAAAGCTCCTCTGTGGAATCTGTCAACGACGCAGCGCTGCGCATCCGCTGCATTTTCTGGCGTGCATAGTGCATCGGCGGCACATACAAACTCGAGGGCGCCCGCGACATGGTGCTCTCTGATGTTGTGGAGGCAAACAACGGCGGCGCTTCACTGTCCTCCGGCACGGAGCTCTGGCTCTCCTCGTCTTCCTCGTCCACTTCTTCAATCGCCGACGTGTCCTCTTCCGTGACATCCTCTGCATTTGACGCGGCTGCGACCCAGAGATCTGTAATACCCAACACTGCATCGTCGTTTGCCAGCACAAATCGCTCGACCAACGAGAGACGCGCCGCATCTATGTCCGTCGTACCATCAGCCGAGCCTGCCATCTCACTGTGTGGTCCCACACTGCCCACGCGCGATGTACTTCCCAGATCGGAGTGGTAGCCATAGGCTGAGCCTGGCGTCGACAAACGATGCGCGATAGACAAGTGCGACCAGCGCAATGGGTCTATCGTACGACGTCGTCCACGACTGCGTAGCGAACTGGACATCGACCAATCGCTACGTCCAAACAGCGCACTGTGCTCTTCCCCGTCCTCCTCGTAGTCTGGTGTAGATGCATCCTCATTGTCAAGCCGGATCGCACCGGATCGTGCGCCTGCATGTGGCTCGAGAAACAGGCTCAAGACAGCGCCTGTCGCCGTGCTCATCGCCGCCATGGCACAGGGCAGGAAGTACGGGTACTGCGTGAGCCACGCAGACTGACCAAACAGCCAAGGAAACTTGGTCACAGGATGCTCCATCACACCGCCAATGATCGGGCCGATAATACCTCCCATACCCCACCAAAAGCCCATCTGCGCATACGCTCGGGCTTCGTTGGTCTCATCGGTCAGGTCGCGAATGGCGCCTTTGGCTACACCCACAGCGCCATTAAACAAGCCTTGTGCGAATCGGAAGAAAAGCACCATCGGGAGATTGGTCGCCATGCCAAACGCAAGCAGGGACAGGGTGTTGCCGATCAAAGACACTTGCAGAACCAGTCGGCGTCCGTACTTGTCTGCGGCTGAGGACCATAGCAACGATGTCAGGAACTGAGAAAAGAAGAAGATCGAGGCTACAATGCCGGCCCAGAAGCCCACCGTACTTTCATCACCCAGCTGGAAGTCGTCCAGCATAAAAAACAAAAAGGGGCCAGCCACACCTGCCGAGCAAAACTCGCCAAAGATAAGCAGGCAGAGCACTGTGTAAGGGAGCATCGGCAGCGGATTCGAGGTAGGCGGGGCCTGTCGTGTAGGAAAGATGGACGGTACTGTCATGTGGCTCGCATTGACATACCGAGCGGGATGCTCCCAGCCGTCAGGGACGCCACTCATACGATACCGGCCTGGCAAGGCCGGCGTAGGACGGAACGACGCATCGCTGATCCAGCTACGTACACTGGACAGGCCGGCAGATGGATCACGAAGGCGCCGCTTGAAGGACATAGGTACGTGATCAAGTGGCGGCTCTTGCACGCCAATGGCCTCGTCGCCTACGAACGGCGACTTGGACCGGGACGGCCAGCCACCCTCGCGCAGCTTAGGACGCGACTTGCGCGAGGCAATGCTTGCCACTTCGTCCATGCCTGGGGCTGACGATGCATGTTCTGCCGTTCCCGGCATCGCCGCTCTGGCTAGGGTGGTGGGCACACAGGCTGTGCCGCTGTCACCACCTCCGTCCGTTTGGGGCCCGGCAGGTGGCGGCACGCATTTGTGGAGGGAGGTGGAGGAAGAAACTGACTGGCTCGTGAAGCGTGTCTTTCGTTCATCCTTCGTCGTCCGACCATGGCGACTGTCGCACCACGTCCCGGCGTGCCTTCTGACAATGTAGCGGCTGGGAACGCTACAGAGAAAGAGCCGCAGCCAGCGACACCTGCGCAAATGGCCGAGATTCGGCGTCTCGTGCAAATCATTGCACGTCTTTTTTACGACGATGGACATATCCTCCTTTTGGACCAACTTGTAAGTATCCCTGCGATCCCCGCCGAAGTGCTGGCCAAACGTGTGGGGCTGCAAGCTCGCGATCTAGGCTCCTTGGCTGCTAAGCTAGTGGAAGACCGTATTGTCTCTGTGTACCGGTGTCAAGAGACACGTGAAGGACCGTTTCAACGAGCCGTCGCACGGACATACTACTACATCGACTACAAACTCTTCCTGGACGTGACAAAATGGCGAATGATGGCGATGCGGCGGGATATTGATACCAAACTACGCAACGGCCTCGACAATAAAGGCTACGTCTGCCCACGCTGCCGCCGCTCGTATACCACGCTGGAAGTCGCCCATCTATTGGATCCGTTCCGTAATATGTTTATCTGCGAAGTGCCTGGCTGTGGCACGGAGCTGGTCGACAATGAAGATGCGGAAGATGTGCGCAAGTCCAAAGATACATTGACACGATTCAACGAGCAGTTGACTGTGGTCCAAAAAGCGCTACGTAGCGTGGAAGGCGTCGCTTTGCCGCCGATGAATATCCATGGATGGCTCGCGAAAAACAGCGCAACACCCCCGTGGCAAAAGGAGATGGCACGCAACGATATGGCTTTGGAACCAGGCGCGACCCCTGCGCCAGCTCGCCAGGCGCCAGCTGTGCGTGTGGAGATGGCGGGCGATACCGAGCGCGAATCGCAACTGCAACGAGAGCAACGGGCTCTTGAAGAAGAAAAACAGCGTGCACAAAACACCTTGCCCTCCTGGCACTTGTCTTCGACTGTCAGTGGCGAGCGCACAGGGCTGGGACACGCTGCCGATCCTGCACGACGTCCTTCGGACCTCCACAACGAAGCGCCCAAGGAGGTCGCAGTGGATGTCGATACGCAGGCTGAGGCCGATTTGGATTGTACGTACGACCAGCTTCCCTACTTACCACAGATTATGCACGGTATACCTCGCAATTGGACGAAGCAGCGGCCGGGACTAAACGCGAGGCAGAGGCGATGGTCGACGAAGAAACGGCCGCGTCTGCCAAGCGCGCCAAGGCCAACGACGATGCGGCCGACGACGACGACGATATGGACGATATGGAAGATGTGATTTAATGCTACATATAGTACAGGAAGGCCATACCTTGTTCCGTCTTCACTTCGGGATATCCATTCGCAAGTTCAACATAGATTCAATGAGACGTCGGCACAATGGGCACACGTATTGGCGGCGCGACTCCCGTCCTTGGCTTCGGTCCTGGGCGCGTGCTTTCTGCACACTATCGCGCACTTGGACAGCACATTCGAGACACAGCGCATGAGTGCATGGAAATAGGACAGTAGTCGATGGCTCCGACATACAAATGGGGCATTCAGCTCCTTCGCTACGATCCGATTCGGCCAGTAACGTGGCCGTGGCCATGAGGTCAGCATTGAACATAAGTGGCTCATGCCCTGTGCCCTGTGGCAAATCGTCTTGCTGCGTTCCCATCTCGGACGCAGACGGCACATGTTGCTCTGTGGACGCACTGAAGCCAAACAGCTCATGCAGGTGAAGGTGACGAGTGCCAAAGGTCGCCACTTGCGATTTGCTTTGGTACAGGTAATGCCCCGGCGAACTTGGGCTTTCGGAGCAATGCCAAATCGAGGTTAGTGCATTCGTACTCTCGAGGGGGCAGCCATCTTCCCCATACGCTTCCAGCGTCACTGCAATGGGGATCCAGCCTTGGCCGACCCAGTCGTGATCCAGCAAAAGAGGAAGTTGGACCGTTGTATCGTAACCTGTGGTCATGCGATGCGACGCAATACGCCACCCACATTCCTGCGCTTCATGCCCAAGGATCGGTTCAGTGGGTGCACGCACAATCGTGCCTTGTCGGCGTGACGCCAGGACGTACAGATCCAATTGCGCCTGTGGTGCGTTGCAGTCGCAAGACAACGTCAAGACATGCGTAGGGCCAGGGAGCGATAACAAAGCTTGTGTTTCCGCAGTCCAGGGCGGAATACTATTACCAGGGGTTAGTGGATTGATGCGTGTGCGCTCGCGATGTGTGTGAATGTACAAGGCAAAGGATGTTAAACTGGTGTGCTTTTCACTTTGATCCATCCACCACGTCAGCGCTTCAGGAGGGACTGTGGCGTGTCCAGGTACATTGGACATGGTAAAGTCGCCCACATTGGGCCCTACTAGACGAAGTAGCTGCTCCTCAGGCCTAGCCACAGGCGCATGAAGCTGGGGCGGGATCGCTGCATCAATTGCAGCGGTATGAGCCGGATTGGGTGGTGCAGGCCCAATCCGAGCTGGATGGATTTCCTGCATAGCCGTACCATTGCCTTGCTCTAGATCCTGAACTTCGGGATTGTGCCTTCTACGCCACGGCATCATTGCCGGGTGCCACATCGTACGACCGTAGCAGCACGCTCGAGCGCCTTCTGGTCGACCCTCACTCTCTCCACGCACGTCCGGCGTTATACCACGTGACCTCCACTCCAAAAAAAGTCGTGTGGCAAGCTCGTTCTTCGCTCAGAGACGCTTTGACGACGACGATGGAGTACCACGCGCCTGCTCCGCAGCACATGGTGCTGTGCGCCGATTGTGGTGTACCCATCGAGCCGAACAATGCGAATCTTTGTGTGAACTGTCTGCGCAATAGCGTCGACATTACCGAGCTCATTCCTAAGCAGGCGACGATCAATTTCTGTCGGAACTGTGAGCGGTACTTGAACCCGCCGAATACTTGGGTGATTGCCCAGCTGGAAAGTCGTGAGCTACTTGCGATCTGCCTTAAAAAGCTGAAAGGTCTCAAGTCTGTGCGTCTTATTGATGCCAACTTTATTTGGACAGAGCCACACAGCAAGCGTTTGCGTGTCAAGCTGACAGTCCAGAAGGAAGTCTTTACGTCGACCATTTTGCAGCAGGTGTTTGAAGTGGAATTCATCGTGCAGTATGGTCAGTGTCCTGATTGTGCACGTCTGGCGGCGAAGAATATGTGGCGTGCATCTGTGCAAGTCCGTCAAAAAGTGGCGCATAAGCGCACGTTTTTGTACTTGGAGCAGCTGATCCTCAAATACAACGCCCACCGCGAGACGGTCTCTGTGCTGGAAAAGAAGGATGGTCTGGACTTTTACTATGCACAACGTGCTCATGCGATCCGTATGTGTGAATTTCTCGCGAGTGTAGTGCCCATTCGGACGACCAAGTCAGAGCAATTGATCAGTATGGATGTGCACACAAGTTCGAGCAACTACAAGTTTACATACAGTGTGGAAATTGTGCCGATCTGCAAGGATGACTTGCTGTGCTTGCCACTGCCACTAGCTCGCTCCTTGGGCCATATCGGTCCATTTGTATTGCCATTCCGTGTGAGCAATGTACTGAAGCTCATTGACCCTGTAACGATGCAGATGGCGGATCTTACTGCGGAGAAATACTGGCGTGATCCATTCCCTGCGCTGTGTACGATTCCAGAAATGGTCGAGTTTTTGGTCCTGGACATTGAAACGACCGGTACGGTGGCGCATGGCCCGCATGGGCAAACAATGCAAAAGTTCCTCGCGGCTGAGGCGCAAGTTTCGCCGTTGAATGCCAGTACGTTTGGCGAGTCGGATGCTGTGTACACAGTGCCTACCCATCTTGGCCATATTTTGCAGCCTGGCGATACGGTGATGGGCTACTATCTGACCACTGCCAACTTCAACTCGCCGGCCTGGGACGCTGTGCCGGAAGAGCGACGTCCCGATGTGGTACTTGTGAAGAAGAGCTACCCGGACCGCAAGCGCCGCTCGAAGCGCAACTGGAAGCTCAAGAGTATCGCGAAAGAAGCCGAGGATCCCAGTGCTGGCGAGCAGGTGGTGGGCCGGGGTGCGCTGGGCCGTCGTGGTGGTTTGGATTCGCAGCGTGTCGAGCGCGACTATGAGCTGTTCTTGCGCGAGTTGGAAGAGGACGAGGAGATGCGTGCGAATGTCAATTTATACAAGGACAAGGAACGCATTGCTCACGAGGAGGCACGTCGTCTGCGCCGCGAGCAAAAGTACCGCGAGCCTACGCAGATGGACGAGGAGATGGACGACCACGGCGCTGGCCACCACGACGAGGATGGGTTGACCGATGTCGAGTCAGAGTATGGCTCCGACAGCGAGCTACCGCGTGTCCAGTTAGACGAGTTGCTGGATGATATGGACGAGATGGCCATTGAAGATGACGATATATAGTGTCTACAGATACAGCGAACTGGCATGTTAGTAAACCTAGGATCCATACGTACGGGCTGAAAATGATCGAGTTGGGCCGCTCCAACTTGCTCGACGCCTCTTCAAACTTGCGCTCCAATTCATCGTTGCCGATGGCCGTCGCTGCGTCCGCCATTTGATGCAGCAGCTCTTGCAGACGACGGAACGCACGAATAATCGAGCCTTCAAACACGTCTGTCATGCGGCAAATATCGGCGAAGCGCGCACCACCGCACCATTGCAGGACCGCTTCCATCAACTCCACTTTGAAGCTCTGCACATACTCTTGCTCTGACACAGTGAGCATCGCATCGCTCGAGACCTTGGCAATGTGACGCGCTGTGTCTTGCAGCACACGAAGCGGGCCGGCCAACTCTTCCTTGAGCCGGACAGGGTGTTCACTGCGCTCACCAAACACGAAACACGACAACAGCGCGGCACACTGCTCCGGCGTGAGGTCGTTAAAGGTGCCGTTGAACATGAGTTCCGTGAGCAGCAATTCATCTCCTGTACTGATCTCACAAGCTACACGGCCCTTCTTCTCGACAATGTCGTCGGCGGACGTAAAGCCAAGGCGGCGAAGCACTCGCTTGCGCTTCTTCAGCTCGTCCATCTGCAGCACATTCTGAGCGTCCGTCAAGCGCGCCTGCAATGCCTTGACCTTGTCGTCGGCCGCTTGCTTGGCCGCGTACTCCTCGTACAGCGCCTTGCACCGAGCCTGGTCCTGCGCAATGGGTGCCTCCTCCATCTTCTTCTGCAAGATCTCAATCTTGCCAAGCAGCTGCTGGAAAGCCAAATCATTCTGGATCTTCATATCTTTCACAGGATCCAAGAGCGGCAACCCTTGCGGGAAACGGCGATGAACTTCGGCCATGTTCTTGCCGATCTGCACACGCGCTTCACGCAGGCGCAGGTCCTTGGGCAAAAACACACGAATGCCACTAAACTCTTGCACATGCGTGAGAAGCACAGGCACCACAATCCATTCGCCTCCGTCCTTGGCGGGCTCGATGCCAGAGAACGACGGCATGTGCTCACGCTGCTTCGGGACGACGGTGCCAGGCGCACATCGCAGCAGCGTATCCACCACGTACTGCGATGGACCTACTACACTTGACGTCGGCGTCGGCGCGCCACGCGGTGGCGCCCGTTTCTGACAGGCTACGACGACGCCCCACCCGAAATCGCGCTCTTCGCCTTGCACCTGCACAAGACGACCAGGCTGCAAGAATGGCAGCGAGAACTGAGGGTTACGAATCACTTCACGGCGGTCCTCGTTGAGCTGTGCCAGCGTCTTCTTCATGGTATAATACGCTCCGATCTCTTCTTCGTCTGTCACGTGCATAGCATCGCGTTCTGCCTCGGCTTCCGAGATGGCGGCCTCTAGCGCTGGCACCGACGCGGCGTTCTGGAATTGGTAGAAACAGTTGGTTAGCATGTACTCGGGCGAGATACCTTCTACACGCATCAGGTTGAGGATCATATTGTACCCGAGGTGGAAGGCACTGTTCAGACGATCCGCTTCGCCTTTCACCATCACTTTCGCCGCTTTAGGCTCCAGCTTTTCGTCAAACATCATGATCACAATACCGCGGTCATCCAGACCACGACGACCTGCACGACCACTCATCTGAATAAACTCACCCGACGACAAGTTGCGGAACTCGTTGCCGTCCCACTTTCGTACTGCTGTGAACACGACGGTCTTCGCCGGCATATTCAGACCGATACTAAATGTCTCCGTGGCAAAGAGCACTTTCAGCAGACCTTCCTGGAAGAGAATCTCAATCACTTCTTTGAGGATCGGAAGCAGACCACCATGGTGGATACCAATACCACGACGCAACAGCGGGAGAATCTGAGCAATCTGCGGCAGCGCCTGATCGTCTTCTTCAAGCGCATCCATGGCATTAGCGAAAATCGTTTCGACCAACTTCATCTCCTCTTCGGTATTGAATTCGAGCTTGCTCATTTGCAATGCCAATGCTTCACACTGTCGCTTACTGAAGGCGAACACAATAACAGGGTTGTACTGGCGCAGCATAATCATCTTGACAATCTTATAAATGTCAGAAGGACCCGAGGTGCCGCCTTTCTTCGTCTGACCCTTCTTGCCTTTGCCTGCCTCGGCACTGGCAGGATCATCGCCACGTGCATCGGCCAGGGCGCTCATGGCCTTCTGGAAGTTGTCTTCGCGGAACGTGCCCTTTTCATCGACAACTAGGTAAATACCGTTGCCGCCCTGGGGGAACAGGTAGTGTTGCAACGGCGTTGGGCGGTAATTGGTGTACACCACATGGCATGGCTGGGCATGAATATGCGCAATCCACTCGGCAAACTGGCGTGCATTGGGAATCGTAGCCGAGAGGAATACATAGTGAACTTTGCGAGGAAGCAGAATGATCGTCTCTTCCCACACCACACCGCGCTCCTTGTCGCGCATATAGTGAATCTCATCGAAGACGACCCAGGCGACTTCGCGCATAATTTCTGAGCCACGATACAGCATGGACCGCAAAATCTCGGTAGTCATGACCAGGCACGAGGCACTAGGGTTGATCGTCACATCACCGGTCATCAGACCCACATCACCAAACTCCGCTGAGAACTCGCGGTACTTCTGGTTCGACAAAGCTTTGATAGGCGACGTATATACCACGCGCTGTCCATCACGTAGCGCTTGCGCGATAGCATACTCAGCCACGATCGTCTTACCGGCGGACGTATGCGCCGATACCAGCACACTTTCGTTCCGCTCAATACAGTACTTGGACATTCGTTGGAATGGATCCAGCTCGAAAGGCCACGTACGTGCAGGTGGGTCGTGTGGTACGTGCTCCGACAAGGGCTTGTAGTCGTAGCCGGGAGGCACAGCGACTTCGTGTCGAATATCATGCTTGAGTTTCAGGACGCCATGCTTGTTTTCATCGGTCGCCTCTTTCTCGTCGGCCGCAGTGGCCGCAGGCACCTCAGACTCCGCCGAGGCAGTAAACTCGTCTGTCACGACAGCATCAGGCTCAACAATTCGTGACTTTTTCGTCTCCTGCTCTGCATGAGGCACAGGTGACCACTCCTTCTTAACAGACGACGCACTAGGTGGCGTGGCATGCGCGCTACGTCGCTTGCTGCCCATGACGTCCACAGGTCACGACACCGTGAAGAGGTAGGCCAGTCCTTGGGCGTCTCGCACTTTTTTTCGTGATAGCCACGTGGCCCCCGATCGATCACGCCGACGCGTAGGAGCGCACCGACCGCTGTCGCTCCCTTCTCTCCAACGAGCATGACGACACCGGGGCCTTCGATGGCCATTGTGCCGCCGACGCATGCACCGCACCCCACCACCGATGCCAAGTCGACATTGCATCCTGAGCTTGGCGTCCATGACGCCATGCGTCACGGCCTTCGCAGCCTGCACAGTGAAACAGCGGCGGCATCGTACCATCCCATCCAGCACCGTTTGGAACAGTGGGACGATACGCAACGTCAGTGGAAATTGACTATGCAACGAAATATGTTCGGTATGGGGGCACCCATGCGGACCATGATGGAGCGCCACTTTGTGGCTCAGGTACGTGGCTTTGAACTGACCATCAGTCCCCTCATATGCCTGCACGGCGCGTGGCGAATTTGCACCTGGATGTCCTGGATGGCCGTGATGAGACGCTGGATCCGTCTGATTTCCTTCCTTGTGCGTATATACCTATGTATACATCTAACCAGCTAGCGGACACAACTGGCGACATGCGCGATCTCCATACTGCGATGGAGCGCAAGTGGGGCGTCTAGGACGCCTGGTTTGTAAAAGATTGATAGTCGGGCACGGTAGTCACATCCCAGCGCTGACATGTACGTGCGCAGCAGGGTGTAGGGGGCTTGGTGGGATCTGTGGACGTCATGCGTTCATACAGAAGCAGATACGGATTCTGTGCGAGCACGTCGTCCAACGTGCATACTTGGACGGTTTCGTCTGAGATCCGTGTCCACTTGCCTTGCGGTCGTTTCCGGAAGCACACGTAATGGCCATAGTTGTGAGAGCCATAGTGCGTAACTACCGCAACCAATTGGTACCAAACCGGTGTCGTGTCAGGTGTCGATAGCGGCCGTATGGCCGCCGCGGAGAGTGTGGATCCCACCATGAACGGCGCCACGTTGAGACGGTCCGGGAAGTGGACTCGGGCATGATTCTTACTCGCGCCAAACGCGCCCAGAGAGAACGAGGATCGATTCAGGTGAATGACAAGGACGGGCGGTGGCGAGGCGAGCATCACTTGCTTGGTCGCACAGGAGCTTTGTGCACGCGTCCAAGGGATCGTTGGATCCATATCTGCTTCGTGCCAGGCGCCTTGCAAAGCGGCACGGATCTGTGCAAGCTGAGCATCCAAGGTCTGTCGCTGCTTGGCCGTGCGCTTGCTAGGCGGTAAGGCATCGCACCGTGCCTTTTCGGCTACCACTCGCTGTTGCGTCGCGCGGAGAGTGCAGCCATGGCATGTCCAGTCGATCTGTTCCAGCTGCGTCCATGCGGCCAGGCACTGCTCGAGCGTGCTGGATGTGGGTGGGACAACCAAGTCCAACTCTGACATGGCAAAGAAACGCACAGCTTCCATATATCCGCACTCAGCACACGCTGTTCGCTGCGCCATGGTGCCATGGAAGATATTGGTTACATGATCACCATGCTGCCCCAGACGCGTACGTGGGAGACCGCGCTGGACATGCGACGGTCCCACAAGCGCTGCGAGGCCTTGCGATCCTTCTTGCAAACGCTTCGCGCGTGTATGCTGGATGCGGCCCAGCTCAGCGTCCAGCGCATGTATGAGGAGCACAGCAAGCTCGTGGGCATCCTGCTGCTGCTGCGCTGATACAAGAGAATACAGTCCATGCGACTGGGGCACGGATCGTAAGGCGCGCTGCAAGTCGCGTGGGACCAGCGCCTGCGATTTTGCCTGCGGCGTATTGAGCGCAACAAGCATGCTGCGCAGGGTATCAGACACAGGCGTATCTACGTCCCAACGGTCGGACATGTTCACAACTTCATCGAGGTACATGGCAAGATGATGCACACTCCCGAGACTTTGCACAACGCTGTTAAAAAAGCAGTAGATATTGGGGTTCACGAGACCTGCATAGTACGGTGTCGTGCGCGATGGTGTATGCTGCAGCGCCTGCTGGCTCGCATTGCGGGTCAAAGAGGAGCGTCTAGGTACAGGGGGATCTGCCTGTGCAAAGATATGTCGCCATGGCAGAAAGCCAGGCACGACGCAGGCCATGATGCCGACCAGAAGCCCGAACGCTATGACGCCTGTCCACAGCGCCACCGATGTATCAACGGCGTATTCCGTCGTCGTGCTAGCGCCCCAGACACGCCCAGTACAAAGAGCGAGTAGCAGCCACAGCCTATGTATACGGCGTAGACACCCCGCACGCATCCACAGCACAAGCGAGAAGCGTGTCGGTGTCGTGCGCCGTGTCGAGCGGCGGCCAGCTTTTAGCCAGCCAGGGACGCGCCGCGGACGTCATTGTGTGTACGGGGATTTATGCATCGCACGCCATTTTTCGGCACGCCACGCACGCTTGAGCGAGTGGACGTGCGACCAGGTTTTCTGGCACGATATCGCCATGGGCTTGCTATCGCTAGGCACGCCGCTAGACTGGCACAAGGCTCGTCAACTCGGCGAGCATGTACGCAAGCATGGCATTGAGCAGTTCCTAGCGGTTTGGCGCGAGCTGCGTGGCAGGCATGGCGACGAGCTGCTTTGGGGCGACGAGTTGGAATACATGGTCGTCAAGTTCCATGATGAGGCCAAGTCTGCGCATGTCTCGCTGCGGCAAGGTGAGATTCTTCAGAAACTGTCGCAATGCGATCAATCGGAGCTGCAAGGCTCCAAGTGCACAGTCATGCCGACGTTCCACCCAGAGTTTGGGCGGTACATGATTGAGAGCACGCCAGGTGCGCCGTTTACCGTCGCTGCCTCGGATCTGTTGCGTGTCGAAAGTGATATGCGTTTGCGGCGCCAGATTGCGCGGCGCCATCTTAATGCCGACGAGGTGCCGATGACCATTGGCTCGTTCCCGCGTTTGGGTGTGACCGATGCGCCCTTTACCGACCCACCGTACGAGGCGAAGGGCGAGGCGAGTCATTCTATGTTTCTCCCTGACGAGATCATTAATACACATGTCCGATTCCCGACGCTCGCGGCGAACATCCGGCAACGGCGTGGGTCGAAAGTGCGCATCAATGTCCCGCTGTTCAAAGATACACAAACGCCTTCGCCGTTCATTGATCCGACAATTCCATGGGACCGGCGCCTGTTCCCGGAAGATGTAGAAGCGAAACTTGGCGCGGCGTACCCAGACCACATCTATATGGACGCTATGGGCTTCGGCATGGGCTGCTGCTGCCTCCAAGTGACTTTCCAACTTCCGTCGATTGACGAGGCCAGGCGTATGTACGATCAGCTGGTCCCCTTCACGCCCCTGCTGCTGGCCGCTACGGCCTCGACTCCTGTTTTCCGCGGGTACTTGGCGGATGTGGACGCGCGGTGGAACATTATCAGCGCCTCGGTCGATGATCGTACACCGGCTGAGCGTGGCGAAGCGCCTCTGAAGCCCAACGAGCCTACGCACAACTCTGACTTGCCTGTCCGCCGCATCCGAAAGAGCCGCTATGATTCCGTGGACTCGTACCTCTTTGATGAGCATGATCGGCCCAGCGCACGGGCCTACAATGACTTGGACCTCGAACGCAATGCCCAGGTTGAGCAGCATTTGCAGGCGGAAGGGGTGGATCCATTGCTTGCCGAGCATCTTGCGCACTTGTTCATTCGGGATCCCATTGTGATTTTCTCGGAGAACATTGATCTAGACAATGCGACGTCCGTGGACCACTTTGAAAACTTGCAGTCGACCAACTGGCAGACGATGCGATTCAAGCCGCCGCCGCATGGTGGGCATATTGGCTGGCGCGTGGAGTTCCGTCCGATGGAAATCCAGGTAACAGACTATGAGAATGCGGCGTTCACCGTGTTCCTTGTGCTGCTTACGCGTGTCCTTACATCGTGCCCTGTCAACTTTTACATGCCCCTCTCGCTGGTGGACGAGAACATGCAACGGGCGCAAAAGCGCGATGCTATACACACGCAGCGCTTCCATTTCCGACGCAACACACAGGCCGAGCCACGTCGTACCACCGCGCGAAGTGAGGAGGCCGACGCCTCCCTCTCCAGCTCGGTCATGACGCTCGGTGAGGCGGATACGGCCGAGTACACTCTGGCCGAGCTGTTCCACGGCACGGATACCATGCCGGGCTTCTTGCCGCTGATCCACAACTACCTCGATACACTCTCTCTCGACGCATCGACCCGCACGCAGCTTAACGACTACTTAGACCTGGTCGCGGCGCGTGTCGATGGGCGACTCTTGACGGCCGCCTCGTACATCCGACAGTTTGTACAGTCCCATCCATCGTACCGCCACGACTCCGTGGTCAGCGACGAAATCAATTACGACTTGCTGCGTACGCTGGACAAAATTGAGCGGGGCGAGCTGGATGCACCTGGCTTCCTCCCTGCTTCGTATGCTGCGCGACGTCGCGCAGCGGGTATCTAATCTACATCATGGCAGCGCCGCACGCAGCTGCGCTTGCACTGGGGCCGTAGGACATCTCTCTATGAGCGCTCTGGCATAGTTAGTCATCCCCTGGCTTGTATTGTAGATACGTACTGGATCGCCATCCGATTGGCCTTGTCGCTCGTCGCGCCTTTGGCCACGAACCGCGCGGCTTCCTCCACATGTCCTGCGTGGAGGAGGGCTGCGATGATCGGCGCGTAGCCCTGCGGCGGACGTCGCGCGGTTCCGAGACGATACAATTCAGCAAAGTCCTGCGCCTCGATAAGCGCACGTACACGCAGTGCAAAGTAGCGCGCGTCAGAGACACGAAAATCATGCTTGAGCCGCTCCGCTCGCTTGGGCAGATTGTGGCGCAGGCAGAGGAGCATCGTATCGTGCAACGACACACCTTCCACGTCCTTCGCGGCGGCGGTGAGGCCCATCGCAGAGAGCTCCGACGCAAGGGTCGCTTGAAATGCGTACAGCTGGCATGCTTCGTCCGTACGCTTGGCTTCGGCCGCACAGCTTCGGTCATTGCTAAAGTGTTTCTGGGCCTCCCGAAGCGGCGACATACGCTCTTTCGGCGGCAGACGCAGCGCTTCACGTACACACTCTACGCCGCTCTCGCGGTGCCGGTCGTCCTGGTAGTAAAAGTCACGCAATAGATCCGGCGCTTGTGCGCGTGCGTACGACAGCAACAAATTCACCGCGAGGCCTTCGTAGGTAGGCCGCGGCGAGGGACGCAGGCCTACACTCTGATCATATGCGTCGTGCTCGGCCACAGGCAGCGTTTGGATCACCCGGAAAAAGGCACCACGTGCCATAGACGATTGCAGGGCAAACAGTACATGGTATATCAGGTCCGTATCGCCACTTTCCACGGCCTTCGCGAGGGCCAAGGCATGCTCGTGCATCTGCAATAGCAGCGGCACTTGGTCAATCGCACGTACTTCCCGCTCGACCAGGAGCGTCGCCATACGTGACCGTCCTGCCTCCCAGGCCCACTGCGCAATGTCCGCATACCGCCACGTCCCTGCTGCCTCAAACTTGGCCATTATCCGATGGGCCAACGCTTCTTCGTCCTCCAGGGACGTGACTCGTGCCCGTGCCATCTTCGCACGCGCCCAGTGCTTCAGCACGGCATCGGCACGTACGCCGAGGTATGCACACATATGCACGGCCACTTTGTGTTGCTCGCGCGAGGCAAGACGGTAGAGTAAGAGCGACATGCCTGCCTCGTCATACACGGCAGGCATCCCGATCGACGCATCGCGAACGGCATTTAGCACACGCAACGTACGCGATACACGCAAAAGACGTGACGTATCGTATACATCCACAAACGTCTTGCCAAATAGCGCAGCCCGCAGCAATCGCTGCTGCGCGTCCACATCCCACGCCTGCGCAGCCGCTTCAATGCACGCATCGATCGCCTCGACCAGCCGCGTATCAAGGGCCCGTAGCGCTTCGTAGGCCCGTGGATCATTTTGCTGCGCTAGCTGCGCGGCATCGACCAACACGGCTGCGGCATGCGTCGAGCCGGGACGAAGCGCATGCAGTGAGGCTTCGTCCACTTTCGCGACCCACTCATGCGCGTCACCATGGAGAATCCGCACACCATGCTGATCGCCGTACAGATAGGGCCGCCCAGTAACGTGCAAGGCAATGGGCTCCTCGTACGGACCCAGCAACAGTACACGATCGGACCAGGCCAACGCCACGGTATCGTCGCCACACCATGTGAGGGCATGTACACCGGTGCCGCCCAGCCCGCCACGGTCCTGCGGCGGCGCAAAGAGATCCATGTCCTCCAGTAGGGCCGGCGTACGTGGCGCCAGAGGGGCTTGTTGGTACGCGTCGCAGCGGGTCATGTCCCACACACGCAACAGACGCGCGCCATCCATCGTTCGTACATGCAGTTCATGCGACTCGGTGATCATCGCGAGCAGTTTGCCGCTGGGGCTCACGGACATACCAACGACCGCGCGTTGATCGATGGGCAACGCCTCGTACCCCTCCACGCCCAACTGCCACACGCTCGTATCGGTCGCCACCAGCACTGTCGGCGCGGACGACGCTGTCCACGACGGTAACCTGGGCGGCGGCTGACTGACTGGCGGCCACGTACGCGGCTCACGGCGCGGCAAGTGCTCGGCCCAGACCTTGGGACGCGGCTGTGCTTCCACAATGCCGGCCCAGGGCGCCTCGACCATGCTCCCCGATCTCAACAAAGCCCATATGCGATCGGGCGTGACGAGCGCCTGCGCGACACCGAGGTCCGCCGCTTCCTCGCTCAGGACGAACCACGTGTAGTGTGTGCTGGGCGTCGCTTCGACGCAGCCAGCCTCGCGACGTGGACATGGCACAAGCAAGGCGTACAAACGCACTTGTCCATCGTCGGTCACGATCGCCAATTCATCGCGAAACGTAAAGCCCATGGCCACCATGCGCAACGAGGCGTCCCACTGCGTAAGAAACATGCATACGTACCGGCAGCGTCTCTACCAGCTGGCCTGCTCCTGTGTATACTTGAATGCGCGGCTCGACTGCACCGACATCGCCTAGAGCGACCAACTGATGGGGGTTGCGTGTCAACGCTGCAGGCGTCAGTATACGTTCTTCCTACTCAACGCACCGATCAGTCCGCCATCGGTCGACATCGCGACAAGGTAGTCATCCAATGTCTGCACCGGCCATGATAGCTCATACTGCAGCGTGCGGCGGTAGTACGCCTCGCCCAGCCGGTGCCACTCGGTCATCGTCGTCGCGGGTCGCGAAACGCCACGACCCTCCGCTTCGCCTCTCACCCACCTCCACATCCTCCACGCCTCGCTTCGCGGTACAGGGATGCGTCCCAAGGAGATCGTGTACCTGTCGTTTGGCTCCACGGCGAACCATGTGGCCACGCACTTTTGGAATACGCAGCAGACGTACTTTGACTATAGCCCTCACGCCCCTCCGCCGATCGTCGAGCATGACGTGTCGTTCAAGGCGGGCTTAGGGACCGATGGACTCGATACGTACACACCACGCACCCTGCTTTTTGACGTGCGTGAAGAATTCGGCGCGCTCGCACGCATCAATGCTTTGTACGAAGAGAGTAGTGAGGATGCATTCGATGGCGAGACACTGGAAACCGTGCCGCGTGTGCAGCCCAGTGCAATGGCCGATGCCCTCACAGCGCCCGCGACGGCCACGAAGCACGAGGGGCCTCCGCGGTACTGGTCCGACTTTGCCCAGACGCCCTACCATCCCAAATCCCTGCTCCATGTAGCCGCGCCCTCCCTGTATGGCCACTCGTTCTTATCCAGCATGGGCACCGATTCATTGAACCCTACGTTCGACACATTTGCACAGGGCGTGCGCGTGGCCAAGGCCATGGAAGACGAGCAGCAAGTCATGGAAGACACATTGCGGTGGTGGGCAGAGGACAGCGATCTCTTGCAAGGCTTCCAAATGACCACCTCCTCGTCCGATGCATTCGCTGGCTTTTCGCATACCTATCTGCAATATGTGGCGGATGAATACCCGAAGAGCGAGCGTCACGTCGCTTTGCTTGGCCGCGCCTACGAGGCGAAGTATCAACCCTATGTCACTATGAACAATATTCTGTCTTTGGTCCACTTTTACGAGCAAGCCTCGATGCTCGTGCCGATACGTATGAGCGGGCCTACTACGGACTTTCTGCGCCCCGATTGGAACAGTATGTACGAAAACAGTGCCGTGCTGGCGGCTCTCTTCGAGTCGGCGACACTACCTTTGCGGTACGTATAATGTTGCCTCACACTCAGTCTGGCTCACCGCTCCCACTCCATGGTCGACATGCGTGCCCAGTTGGTGTGGCGGGGCGATTCACGCCTAGTGCAACTGGGCGGATGTATACCTACGCCGCTCCTGGCCGACGTACGTGCATCCACGTCGGTCGACCATTTGATCGATGCCATGTTTGCCGCTCGGGGTCTGAAAATGGAGGCGCTAGCAACGCCTCCGTCGTCGTCGACGGACAAACTCGGACCTGTATGGTGGGATGCCTCCCGGTCGTTTGGTCGTTTGTACATGCCTTCCACTGAGGATGCCACAGCCATGGCGGTGCCGTACGCTGAAACCATGGTCGCACGAGATGCAGATGCCATGGCCGAAAAGCCAACCCTGGATGCCATGCAAGCCTGGCAAAAAGACCTAAAAGAGCCCTTGATCTCTTCGTACGTATGGAGTCTACTTACGCAGCCACTTTGTCCCCTTGGCTTTCCCTACAACGCCTCCGTACCCATCGTTTTGGTATGGACTTACTCGCGATGGCCGACCATGGCCGCGGCCGCACGAGCGAGAGAAGCTGGGTGTCGTGGAGTCTGTGCCATGCATGGCCTCCCTTCGGTCATCACCAGATTCCCTGGATATGATTTTGGAAGCACGACAGTGTATTGTACAAATATTGCAGGGTCATGAGCCACTGGCTACGTATGGCCTAACAGATTTCATGGATCGTGATGGCCTGCTGGAAGTGCGCGAAGCCCTCGAAAGCATGTCCAATGCGTATGGCGGCGTCCCCGATGACCAAGCCGAGCCTGGCACAGATGAAGAGTGGGAAGACGACGATGAGTGGGATCTTTAGTACCGATACCGTGTCGAGTAGTCTGCCGATGAGCCATACATCTCCTACCCCACATACCTTTGGGACTGATCACCAAACCACGACCTTTCGAAGCACCACGGTACACAGTTTCAATGATATCGATCATCTCCTGCTTGCTATCAATAGCCCAGTTTCTGTACGGTGGTCAGTGCATGTGTACGTACATCTTGTTATTATTACCTGTGCCCAGATCAATCATGATGTGCTTGTTGCGGAAGAAAAACATAACTGTGCATGGGTCGTACAATTCATACATTTTGTTAAAGTCAGGCACTTGCGTGATATCCACCAGATAAATAACCGCAAAGTTCTTGACCTTTTCCGACACACCAAACAGAGTCTCGTCCATCTTCATGCATGTCTCGTCCTTCCGGTTAGTGTACTATGACATACCCAGTCATGACCGAATCGAAGCACTACAACGCGATCCTCTTCAGATAAAATCGCCTGATCAACATGCCAGCCTAGTGTGAGGACATAAACAGCATACCTGTGGGCAAGTGTGTAAGGAAATACGACATGGCTGATGGTAGAGAGAAGGTCTGGTAGGACGCGTGCAGTGTGCAATGT
Source organism: Malassezia pachydermatis (assembly GCF_001278385.1). Taxonomy (NCBI): domain Eukaryota; kingdom Fungi; phylum Basidiomycota; class Malasseziomycetes; order Malasseziales; family Malasseziaceae; genus Malassezia; species Malassezia pachydermatis. The sequence continues at coordinate 44,734 of NW_017253139.1, forward strand.
GGAGGAATACAGGGGCGCCGTGACTGCCTGTCGGCCCCCCGGCGCAGTAGTGTTTCTTGGCCCTGATGGCAACAGCGTGGCTTTCTACACGCCCATCCCTCGTTAGGCTCACTAGTAGCTCCCACCTCCTTCGTGCAATGTCTACGCAACTTGCAGATGGACACTGCGTTCCCTGTTCCAAGAAGGCGATTCGGGAGCAGGGCCTCTCTAAATTGTCAGACGCCGACGCACGCGCCAAGCTGAGCGAGCTGGAACATGGATGGAGTCTCGCTCCGCAGCCGACGCTAGCACATGCCCAGGAAACGTATCCACCCGCTCTGCACAAGGTGTATCGATTTCGCAACTTTGCCACAGCGTCCAGGTTTGCCTCCCAGGTGGGTCAGGATGCGGATGCGGAAGGCCATCACCCAGCAATCCTCCTGGAATGGGGCAGCGTAGCCATCTGGTGGTGGAGCCATTCTCTAGGCGGTGTACGTTCTCTGATGACTAACATACAGCTACACCAGAATGACTATATCATGGCCGCACGTACAGACCGCCTGGCATCACAGGCAGAGGGTAGGAAGCCGTAGCTACGCGATCGTGACAGGTCTGAATATGTGGAGGAACCCATAGCCTCGATCCGACTACCATGGCAGGGACATCACTATGGAAGCGACCGCTCGACTTGGCCTATTTTCTTTTCTTTGCTATGCACTTGTTTGCTAGCATGTGTGTGGATAGTACGTATGCTTGCCGCGGTAACCGTGAGTTCAAGGGCTAGTCCCGTCTCACTATGTGCCAGCGCCGCTACGGGATGTTCTCAGAGGTACGTCGTGCGGTCTCTCATTAAAGACTATCTCTTAAAAAGTCAAGATCCTCTCGTTCCGAATACATGGGCACCACGGTATGCGTGGTTCCGTATGTCGCTCTTTAGCGAATTCGTACTCCAAGTGCCCGCATTCGTGCTAGGTTTGTATGCGTTTTGGACAGGTGTGTATGACCAATTGAGCTCATACTCTAGATGATAAGCGGGCCTATCCCGTCCTGATTGGATATGGTGCTATCGGTACGTATATAAGGATCTAACTCCAGCTTGTTTTACCACCTTGCAGTGTATCGCTATGGTTACCATCGGTGAAGAGCGCTTGATGCTCTCGGAGGCCAATCTGACATTTATCCTGCAGTATGTATACACAATAGCTGGCTAACCTTCCAAAGGAACTACATTCCTTTTATGCTGATCCCAGGCATCATGATGGTCGATATGACGCTGCGCTGCATGCGTCTTATGCCGCGTCCTGCTACACTCGCACATGCCAAATCGCAATAGCGTTTCGTAGATCCTATAGTCTACAAGACCACTTAGTGGTGGTGCGCATCCTCCGACGAAGTCTTGATCTTGTAGCCGACAAGGCTACGCTTGCCAATCTAAATGTCAACAAATCCCAACACAATATACATACAATCTCGCCAATCGAGAAGATACCCAGAGCCTCAACACCGTACAGGAGCACCGTACGCCACTGGCCAGCCGGGAGCGAGTGCGTCCAGAACGAAGGGTTGGACACCTGCGACCAGATCTGGCGGTACGCAGACGCAACCTGCTGGAAAGACGACGGCGGAGCAAGCTTCTCAGCAATGTAAACCTGCTTGGCCAGCGAACCAGCCACCTTGAGGTTGTACACAACAGGCTCAGCGTACGCTATATGTTAGTCGTGGAAGATAGTACTTACAGCCAAGAGCACGCTCTGCCACCTTCAGGATCGAGGCACCAAGGTTCTGCGCACGCGCAGCAAGGCCCTGCGCGGTGCTGGGGGTGGTAGAGTAGCTGCGTACACCATGCATACGAGACATGCGAGCGGCCTGCGCGAACATCTGGCGGTTCAAAAAGTTCATCGTAGACCAACGAGGTGAGAAAGAGGCGCCGCCGAACGGTACGGAGCAAACAACGTTGGGCACTTTTTGGCACCGACGGCCTGTTTCCGGTGGCCTACCAGGTGGTACGGAAGATTTCGGCCGATGGCTACTCACGTGGAGATGACCAACGCTACCCTCTCCGCATAGACGCCGTGGCGTGCGCGTGGCCCAAGCGACGTCGGCTAGCACGACAGCCTATGGCTGCTGCAATGGATGTCGGTGTACCTCAAGTACCTATTGATTATACAGCATTGCTATGCCGGATTCCAGACTCTAATGCTACAATTCCCGATCCTCCTTCCTCCCTGGACTTCTTACATCGCATCCTTCGGGAAAAGTCGCATGCCTTTGAAGAGGAGACAGAGGAAGATGTCCCTAGCGAGCCAAACGATGAGCGAGAGGACAAACATACACTCACCAATGCGTCTCATGATGACGTAGATACGGAACTTGTCCCACCGGATAATTTCGCTATGGTCAATTCTTGGGTGTATCGAAGCAGCTTTCCTAAGAAAAAACACTTTCCCTTTCTAAAAACGCTGGGTTTGCGGAGCGTGTTGACGTTGATCTTAGAAGATTATCCTGAGCAAAACATCAACTTTTTAGACGAAAATGGAATCAAGTTTTTTCAGTACGGAATTCCAGGCAACAAAGAACCATTTGTACAGAGTATGTCCATCCTTTGCCTAACCCCAGTTCCTGGTGCCACGATTACTGCTGCCTTAGTTACAATTCTCGACAAGCGTAATCATCCTATGCTTATCCATTGCAACAAGGGAAAAGTAGGTATACATGATGTGTTCTAACATCACAGCATCGCACAGGCTGTTTGATCGGGTGCCTGCGGAAACTACAACAATGGTCGCTAACAACAATCTTCGACGAATACAGGCGTTTCAGCTTCCCAAAATCGCGGAGTATGGACCAAGAATTCATTGAACTTTATAATGAGAACGCTGTGTGGCCTCAGATTGACCCCAATTGGCTACCACATTGGACCGTGCTAAGTCGAAGAGAGATTTTAGCACGCATTACACATGAGAAGGATGAGAAGGTTAGCGAAAACGAGGTAGTGCGCGGTATGTAGCGCTATAGTGTACAACAGTGTATCTTAGACATCTTCCTCCTCCCGTTTGTAGGCCACCATAGCATCTACGCGATGCACATGTGTCGAGAAGCTACGCAATTTCACCTGCTCCGCCTTACCCTCGGCAATTAAGCGAGCATTCGAATCAGACCATTCCACAGGCACTTCCACGTCATGGTCAGTGTAGGCGAGAATCTGGAAGGCACAGGGCTCTTCTAGGACAGGTAAGAAGGTGCAACTGGCCGTGATCTGCTTGATAATCGCAGCAATTTCTGCCTTGACCTGAGCGTCTGTCTTCTGCATAGACTTAGGTAGTGACGATGTGTCACTGGGTCTAAACGTTAATGCTTGGTCAACGTACACATTCTGTTCATCCACGCCGGTATTTACGACTTCAATATCGAATTGCCAACGCTCCACCGTTTCTTGGGACTCCTTTTCCACAATGGCCACCACCAATCGACGCACTTTGCCTTGCTCAAGCCACCGTTTCATCTGAGACATAGCTCGATCCAAATAATCAGCCAGGTCATCATCGGTGGTAGCAAGCATTTGCAAGCCAAACTTTTTGACGGTACGGAAATCCTCAGACGGATAAATCGATCGCTGGTACAAAATGCTTTGCACAGAGTAGTTGAAGAACTCATGGACAAGCGCGGTAGACCCCTTCAGTGTAAGATGTGTCCTTGTAGGCGCCTGCTGCGCCACGGCCTGTGCCGCCGCCATGATCACTACACGTTTCGTGGCACGCTCCCAGGCGGCATCCAACACTGCCAGGAACGCGTACCATTTATTGTCACGTGATATAGCGCACATGGAGGACGACGACGACAAACGCGGTACGGTGCGGCAGATGAAATGAGGCTCCGATCGCGTCGCTTATCCCAATCCAAGTCGTGAGGGACAGTTATGTCGCGCTCGGGAGAACCATCGCCTGGTTCCCAGAGAAGCCACGACGCGCACGATGCGTCGTCTCTTGGGCTGCCATCAAGCAGTCCTGGCCGCGCGAGCTCGCAGCCACGTCTCTTTCCGTCTGATTCATCGTCTGGTACGTACGTTGCTACTCACGTTCTAGTGGCTAGTGGCTCACCATTGCATTTTCCTACATCATCACCCGGTGCTTCTCTAGGCTCCGTGCACACACCTTCAGGCCGGCGTGGCCGCCTGATGGCTTCGTTCTCGAGCCAATCTGGCGACTCAGAACCGCTCTTTTTCCCGCCATCGACAAGCACGACACCACGGCGCCCAACACGAGGCGATATTCACTCATCGATTGCATTCAGCTCTCCTTTCTTACGCCGTCGTCTGCACACGACAAGTTCAGATGTAGATCCAACGGCTACGCCTCGCGCGTCGCAAGCGAGTATGTCGCAGGCCAGTGAAGACTTGACTTTCTCGCATGGCACTTCGGAAGCGGAGGTCCCGCGACCACGAGATGACAGCAAGGTGATCTGGGGAACGAATGTACACGTTCAAGAGACGAAGCAAATGTTCCAAGCTTTCTTGCGTGGCTTCCGCGTCAAATATCGTTGGGCGTATGCACGTTCGCATGGCCAGCCTCAAGCTCGTACGCCGCATACAGATGGAGAGACGCTTTTGTATGAGGAGTATATGCGTCAGATGCGAATGACGCATCAAACGAACCTGAACGTGCGCATTAGTGACTTGGCCGCCTTTCCACCGTCGAAAAAGCTGGTCATGCATCTCATTCGGTACCCTCAAGAAGTAGTGCCTCTCATGGATACTACCTTGCAAGAGCAAATGATTATTATGGCCGAAGAAGACATGGCATCCAGCTTGTCGGATGAAGAGAGGAGTTTGATCCGTGAGCAGATTAAGATGATTGAAGGCACCATATATAAGGTGCGACCGTATGGTGCTACAGCAAGGAACATGCGTGACTTGAATCCATCGGACATTGATAAGCTCACGACGATTCGAGGTTTGGTGATTCGTGTGACCCCCATTATCCCTGATATGAAACTGGCCTTTTTCCGGTGCTTGGTATGCAATCACACAGTGACCGTGGAGATTCTGCGTGGACGCATCACTGAACCCCAGCGCTGTCCACGCGATTTGTGCAACCAGTTGGGCTCTCTTTCACTGATCCACAATCGATGTTTGTTTTCCGACCGGCAAGTCATTCGCCTACAAGAGACCCCAGATGTAGTGCCAGACGGGCAGACGCCGCACACGCTGAGTTTGTGTGTCTATGATGAGCTGGTCGATATTTGCAAGCCTGGTGATCGCATTGAGGTCACGGGTATTTTCCGCAGTGTGCCTGTGCGCATGAATCCGCGGCAGCGCACACTGAAAAGTCTGTTCAAAACATACATTGATGTACTGCATGTGCGTCTTAACAACGCACGACGGTTGCAAGTGGATATTTCTACCCGCGATGCTGCCCAGATGCAGTCTGTCGGCGTGGGTGGCGATGAAGAAGGCGATGAATTCGACATGCGTGCATTGGAGACCAGCGATACAGCGTCGGCCCCGCCGCCGTCGAGTGGACGTTTATCGCTGCTGCCTACAGATGAGATGCAGCAGCATATTGAGCGCTTGTCGCAACGCGAAGATGTGTACGATGTATTGTCTCGCAGTCTGGCTCCCAGTATTTATGAGATGGATGACATGAAGAAAGGTGTGCTGCTCCAGTTGTTTGGCGGTACGAACAAGTCGATCGCCACAGGCGGTGGTCTCGGTGGTCCGCGCTACCGTGGCGATATCAATGTGTTGATTGTGGGTGACCCTGGTACCTCCAAGAGTCAGATGTTGCAGTATGTGCACAAGATCGCACCACGTGGAATCTACGTCTCAGGGAAGGGCTCGTCCGCAGTGGGTCTCACGGCGTATGTGACACGCGACCCGGAGACAAAGCAATTGGTCCTGGAAAGTGGTGCATTGGTCCTTTCCGATGGCGGTGTGTGCTGCATTGACGAGTTCGACAAAATGTCAGATGCTACCCGCAGTGTCCTTCATGAAGTGATGGAGCAGCAGACCGTGTCCATTGCCAAGGCCGGTATTATCACGACCCTCAACGCACGGACCTCCATTTTAGCCGCGGCCAACCCCATTGGATCCAAGTACAATCCGCGGCTGCCGATTACCAAGAACATTGATTTGCCGCCGACACTCATGAGTCGTTTCGACTTGGTATACTTGGTCCTGGACCAAATCAATGAATCGCTGGATCGTCGTCTGGCTCAGCACCTGGTCGGATTGTACCTGGAGGATGCGCCAGCCTCGGCAGCCACGGATGTGATCCCTGTCGAGCTGCTGACAGCGTACATTTCATACGCCCGTGCCAATGTGGCCCCTGTGTTGACAGCGGAGGCGAGCGACTTGCTAGCGCGGCGGTACGTGGAACTGCGCAAGGCTGGTGAGGATCCTCGTAGTACGGAGCGCCGCATCACAGCCACGACCCGGCAACTGGAATCGATGATTCGGTTGTCAGAGGCGCATGCGCGTATGCGTCTCTCGACCGTCGTCACCGGTGCTGATGTCGAGGAGGCCAATCGGCTGATTCGTGAGGCAGCCAAGTCTAGCGCTACGGACCCTACGACTGGGTTGATTGATTTGGACTTGCTGACGACGGGTCGTTCGCTGCACCAGCGGCGCATGGCCGGCGATTTGCGATCCGAACTACTGACGATTGTATCACAGCTGGCGCAGGCCACTGGCTCTACATCGCGTGCTGTGCGTCTCGCAGATATCATCCGTACATTCCGCGAGCAGAGCTCGATTGCGATTGATACGAGTGAAGTGCAAGAGGCACTTCGTAGCTTGGAAGCGGAAGGCGTGATTCAGGTCGCTGGCGATCGTGATCGTCGTACGGTCCGTTTGATGTAGGTAGGCATAAGCACCTTGAGAAGAATCTAATCGTACACTACATGCTCACTGGCACCGCCTCTTCAATTTTGGGCGCAGGCATTTCTACATCGCTGTGCTTGCCTTGGAATAGCATGGTGGAGCACACAGGCGCCAGTCGGAAGGTATCGGTCAGTGTCTCGCTCGTCGATTGAATCATGGCCACGAGCTTTTCCACACGCTGTTTCAGCGTCTCGGTCAAGCAGTGCACCGCCATAGTTTCGAGCTCGATAATCGCCGGGTCATCGTCCAGGGCCACTTTGATGGCCGGCCGAACAGGCCCCTGAATCAGCTCCAACAGACGGTCCAAGGCTGGCCGTTCGTCGTTTTCCTTTCCTGGCGGCTCAGTCGTGGCCACCTGCGCCTCTGGACGGTCTGTCGCATCGGACGTAGAAGCGGTAGCGGACGACGATGGCTCCATGGCCATGCTCGTTTCCGCTTGGGCATCGTAAGGGTCCGACGGTTCGGAAGCAGATAGCATTGGCTGACCACCCACATCCAGCATAGCAACATCCCCGAAATGCGCTTCAAGGACAGCCATGAGTGACTCTAGCTGACTCGCATGCGTAGCAGAGGTCTCGGCAGGATGGTGATGGGCACAGACGTGATCGTGCATCGTCATTTTGACAGTGGCGGGACAGCTATCAATGCCCAACAGCAACGCGACCACAGAGTCAGCGACCATATCGTTGGACACACTGGACTCCCATTCCAAGAGCAGTTCGTGCGTTGTTGGCTGCTTGATATCGACGACATTCATGACGCGCATGCAGCGGACGCCTGCGTCATCCACGCCTTCGTCTACATGGCCGTACATGCCTTCCAGGTGCCATCGTGCCAACTCCCAACTTACGTGCAAAGACACATGCTGCCGCTGCAACATGCTGCTCATGGTGAGACCAGTAAACTCAGTCAAGTCATCAGGGGCCAGCACCGTGTACGAAAAGTCTTTGGCAACCAAGAGCCCATCAATGGGACGATCTGGCTTGGCCGGCTGCGACGCCAACGAGCCGATGACTTTCGCTGTACGCTCGGCCCGGAACGACAAATATAGCGGCTCACAGTTGCGTGGCATGTAGATTTGTACATCCTCTTCACGATCGCTGTACCGACTCTTAAGTGCGGCCCGCAATCCACTCATGTTCTTCAGCTCGCCATGCACAAGCACCACATGCTTTGCTTTGACCTCATCGATAAAGCGCGAATTCTGCGTATAGTCAACGTGTGCGGAAAACGAGATGTAGTCAACCGACATACGACGCGGAATACGCTGTCCATTCATCGCGATAATCTCGTCAGGGTCACTCAGAATCTCGCGTGCCATCGTGCCCTCGACCGAGTAGCCGCTCACAATGACACCGTTGCGCTTGTCTGGTGCCCAGCGCTCAAGCAACTCGCGTGAAATACCGCTCTGCATAAAGCCAGGACTCGCCATCATAACACAAGGCCCCTTGTCGTCAAACTTGTCCAGACTTCGGAGATTGCTCACATGCTTGAAAACAAACGGGTTGTCACGTCGGTTGAAACGTGAGCGGATATGCTGGTTCATAGTGTGGATATACGTCTGGTAAATCGACATGCATTTCCGTGCGAGGGAGGAGGCATAGTAAATGGGCACAGAGTGCAGTTCTGGATGTGCTTCCCAGTACTCGTCCAGAAGCAGCAACAGTTCCTGCGCTCGGCCCAATACAAACACAGGGAGAAGCACACGTCCACCGCGTTTGATGATACTGTGAATCAGCGCTGTAAACCTCATTTCCTTATCTAGACGCGGTTCCAAACTTTGTGTTCCATAGGTGCTTTCGCAAATCAGTACATCGGGTCGAATAGGCGGCACTTCGGCTTGTACAAGATGCCTGTCTTCTTCGCGACTGTAATCACCCGTGTAGAGCACACGCAACCCAGCCATTTCAATCATAAACATACAGGCACCCAGCACATGCCCTGCATGGTACGGTGTAAAGCGCAAACCACCGCCCAAGACGACTTCCTGGTGGTAATCGACAGCCTCGATTTGACGCCATGAAGCCAGCATCTCCGACTCATCAAACAGCATGCGATCCGTGCCAGCATTGGAGATACGCACAAAGTCCGACATAAGAAAACGATAAATAGCTTTGGTGGGGTGTGTCATATAGACTTTGCCTTTGCCTTCGCAAAAGTTGGTCTTTTCCATAATGTATGTCAAGGCAGCCGCATGATCCAAATGAAAACTGATCGTAAGTCAAGGGTCAACATACTGAGTAATGAGCAGCGCATCTACCGTACTCCAGTCTAGATTGTCGATGAAGGGAAGCGCTGTTAAACCTGTATACGCTGGATGCACTGCCACGTTAGCTACAACATATCCACATACCGCCTGCATCACACACAATTGTGAAACCTTTCATGAGTCGACCAGCAACGTACCTTTAAAGGTGATCACACAGCAGCTTCGACCCACCTCCTGGCCCGCACCGAGCATCTCGATGCATAGCTTGTCCTCCCCGATCGGGGAGTCACGCTCATCGCCGGCCATGATGGAGAACGCCAGGAAAACCGCAACAGTCCTTGCCGTCGTCCATGTGGAGGGCGTGTCCAAGGACAGGTGCACGGCCAACCACGCCACGACACGACACGACATCGCTGGCCACCTTGACGATGCGGCCCAGCGCCAAGATGGCGCAGGCGCGCTGCCCTGTGTCTGTCCACCCATTAGAGGTGCATAGAGACGATGTTGGATCTATATCCCCGGTCATACCGCCAGGCGACACCGTCGCCGCAGGGCCCTGTGCACCGACACCTGTGCCTTTGTCTATGCCGCCGGCCCACGTAGGCGTACTCTTTGATCATGTCAGCGCCGACGCATGGTCCATCCTAGCACGTATACCCAATGAGGAGGCACAAATGCAAGCATGGCTGGATGCTCACGACGAAACTACTCGTACTTTGCTCCTATGCCTGGCTCAAGCCGTCCAGGCTACCCTACCTACACATGTGGCTTCCATGGAAGAGACGCTGGAAGAGGCTATGCGTGATCTATCTGTATCGCAAGAGGACGAAGTTCGGCCAGCATCGCCGCCGACGCTAAGCGCCCTGGACATACTGGGGGGTGTGGTGGCGCTAGCGCACCAACATACCACGTCCGATCACGCTGACATGGCAGAGAAGGATACACCGTGCTTCACGCCCTTCCAAGAAGGCCCGAATCCACTCGAAAGCCCGATACCCACAGAGGACGACACGTCTCTGTCTTTTTCGCTGCGAAGTCGCGTAATGGAATTGGCACCGATTGTCCCTACGGAAGCGCGACCACCACCAATGCTACCACGGCAAACGCTGCCATGGGATGAGACGGAGGCGCCGGCTTATGTGGACCGATACGGGTTCTTGTACGGGATGAGTGTGACAGAGTACTGGAAACGCGTGCACGGCTCCACGTCGCCTACGTTGCCTGAGGCATCGATCGCTGACGATGGCGGTATGACGGTAGCGCCGTTGCTTACGCCCAGCGCAGCGACGCTTGATATGCCCACCAAAAGCACTGAGCCCATGACTGCCACTGAGACGACGACGACGACGGCCATCGCTCTGCCCAGCACAGAAGAATCGCAGCTATGGCCGACGATTCCTCGACTCGTGCGACATGTGCATGACGTGTACGAACAGCAGCAAAAAGAGAGACTGCCTCCATGGGAATTGTTTCTCAGCGATATGGCAGAGCAGCAAGACCTTCTGGACGAGCCTGAAACGATATGGCACAAGACGTTTGCGGCGCTGCGATCCGCGGACATGAAGCCCCTTCGCACAGATGTGCAACGTCTGCAAGACCTATGTCAGCGTGGCATCCCAATGGCCCATCGTCCCGCGATGTGGGCAGAATGTACGCGGGCGCGTGACTGGGCCGAGCCAGGACGATACCAAGACCTGCTGCGTCAGCCGAAATTCAACCGACAAATTGATGTGGACGTGTATCGGACGATGCCAACGAACCTGTTCTTTGGCGGCCAAGGCCCTGGCGTAGCGAAACTACGTCGCTTGCTAACGGCCTATGCGCAGTACCATGAGGAAAACGGGTACTGTCAAGGGATGAACAATTTGGCTGCAATTCTTCTATTAACATATACAGATGAGGAAGATGCATTTTGGGCGTTGGTCGGTTTGATGAATACCATCTTACCACCAGGGTATTATGCATCAAATATGGTGATACCGCGGGCCGATCAGCATGTCTTGCTAAAACTGATCCATTCCGGCATGCCGAAACTGGCAGCTCATATGCATGCGCTCGGCGTCGAATTGCCAGCGGTCACACTTTCATGGTTTTTATCGTTGTTTACCGCATGTCTGCCCACCGAAACGCTGTTTCGCGTATGGGACATGCTGCTGTTAGAAGGCCAAGTGGTCTTGTTCCGTGTTGCTTATGCAATCCTCGCCCTCAAAGTCAAAGCGCTGCTGGCGACCAAAAACGCGGCGTCCTTTTATCATCAGCTTCGACTCGCCGCTGCGCATCTCTTCGATGCAGACGAGCTGCTGCACATGTGCGCGTCCCTACGCGAGAAAATTCGAACGCCAGACGTGGCGCTTCGTCGTGAAAAATACATTAAAGCAGGTACACAAGATAACTCTGCTTCATAATCGATACCCTGGTACCCATACAAATAGGACGGTCATGGCCGCTGTCAATAGTGCCATGAGGAGAAGAGCTGCGAGGGCATGGGATCGATGATACCGTCTCACCTGAGCATCCTCCACGCGAACGAACACAAAGGGACTCATTTCACTTCGGCCACAAAATGCCAAAATAGGGTCCACACAGTACCAGTACGATACAAGGAAGTAAAAGCCGATCAGGAAAGGAAGAAGAACCTGGCATAAGATGATAAAGCAACATACCCATACACGTAGTGGCCTCCGTGCCGATAAGAACACCATTGAGTAGGCTGTAGAGTAGGCAATCCAAAGCACAAGCCAGCCGAGGCCAACTCGAACGAGACTGTGGGTGCGTGAAAGATTCTGGAACGCATGCGATTGCAAAAAGTAAGGGAAGTGATGGGCTTCTAGGCGAGAAAAGATATAGCTGCGGTAAGATGAAATGTAGACATACCGTTTCTGAGCATCGAATAAATGAAGGAGTTCTTCCACCGAGCCAGAAGGATGGGAAAGGGACGTTGATTCTCGTGGCAAGGGCGGGAGTAAGATTTCCTGCGGCGCACCAGGCGTCAAGAAATGATCATGGATGGATTGTGCGCTTGTGACAAGATCAAAGTAGTCTAGAGGTACATTCTTCTCTCCCGTATAGACCGCATCGTGCTTATCGTAGCCATCTGAGAGGAGATAAAGCGTACAAAGTCGTTCATGCTGTTGTACAGCCAACCAGAACAACAAAGCATCTTCATTACGTGACCTTTGAAGAAAGCGTGAAAAGGCAGAGACGTCCACAGGCGATTGCGAACGTCCCTCCAGCACCTCGAGTAGGGTAGGTAGACGTAGTGACATGGCCACGACGTCCACCGCGTACCCAACCCCACACGCGTTGGTCGGTGCAACACGAAACAACGCCGCGCGCGTATGCACGTTCCTGGCGGTGCCCTCGATCACGTGATAGGAAGAAGCTGAACCACATCGCTCCTCCGCTGCGTAGTCCACTCTCTCGTTGACCGACAAGGATGCTAGCGCCTGTCTCGCGCGTAGCCAGCCTGCGAGCATGGCACGCAAACGTGGCTCGTATACCTCCCATGTTGTCCGCAACATCATACCGAATGCGCTACGCTCATTCAGAGGCGAAACCGGATGCGCCTGCAAAGCAAGGTATGTAGCATACCTCGCCTGACATATGCCAGATCTCCCTTCCGCTGCCCCAGCTGGTACAGTGTTCACAGGTCTTTCTATCTACAAGGACAAGCCGGACCCCGTGGCACGACCTGATAACGAATACCCATCTTGGCTTTGGGACTTGTTGGAAGACCCAGCAGTGAAGCCAAAGAAGGCATTGATGGTGGGTGATGTGGATACCACAGGCATGTCGAAAGGTGAGGCCCGTGTCGCCTTGAAGCGGGCAGCGAAAATGGCGCGTGCCGCTGCGCGGAAACAGGCCGCAGAAGAGGCGAAAGAAAAGGCACGATGGGAAAGAATGACCGATGCGCAACGTGCAGCTGTGACTGCTCGCGCCAAGGCGGAAAAAGATGACAAGCCCAAAACTGCAACGCAGATGTTTGAGCAAGAGCGGACCAAGCGACGCGAACTTCGCAAAGCGAATCGCGCAGCCATTAAGGCAAGCAACTTTGTGCGTTCGGCATAATACATAGATGGCATAGAGAAGCTATGTGACGTATCACTCTGCTAGGATGCGTCTATACCTAACAATGCACTACGCACGTACATACTTGCACGCTTCTCCGCAAGAGAGCTACGGTATCCTCGAAACGTGGGCCCCATCGAGAGGCAGAAGTGTGGAGGTAGCACATGCAACCTATGTGACCTACAAGGTCGAGCCGTGCAAGTGCCTCCCGTCCGGGCCAGACTATCGCACCGACCACCCACCGAACGACTAGGTCTCATTCACCATGTCGAACGCGATGAACGATGAGGAGGTCATCACCGAGCTGAAGAAGATGGTGGCCTTCATCCGCCAGGAGGCTGTTGAGAAAGCGCGCGAGATCCAGGTCAAGGCTGACGAAGAGTTTGCCATCGAGAAGGCCAAGATTGTGCGTCAGGAGAGCATGAACCTCGACACACAGTTTGACAAGAAAAAGAAGCAGGTGGAAGTGTCGCAGAAGATGTATGTGTACTTTGCTACTAACAGTCAGCGCCAAGTCGAACCAAAACAACAAGGCTCGTCTGGAGGTGCTCAAGTCTCGCGAGGAAAACCTGCAGAACTTGTTCTCGGCGGCGCAAGAGCAGCTGGCGACACTGAGCAAGGATGGCAAGGCGTACAAGGAGCTGCTTAGCAAGCTGCTTCTGGAATGTCTGTTGAACCTGCACGAGCCGACCGTGGAAGTCCTGGCGCGCTCGACGGACGTCCAGAATGTCCAGAGCGTCGTCAAGGACGCGGTGAAGCAGTACAAGGAGATGACCGGCCGCGAGACGGAAGTTGACGTGAAGGAAGGTCTTTCGAAGGATTCGTACGTATCTATACACTGACATAAAAGCGCTGGCGGTCTCATTTTGACGGCTCAGCAGGGCCGGATCCGCTTGGACAATACGCTGGAGCAGCGCCTGAAACTCCTCGAGGAGCAGATGCTCCCGGAGCTGCGTCTTGACCTGTTCGGCCCCAACAAGAACCGGAAGTTCTTCACATAGATTGATACATATCTGTGCATAGTTGTAGTGATTGCACTATGGTAGAATAGAAAGCTAGCATAACACATGTCGACCCCTGTCGCCTGAGCAGACCAGAGGTCTAAAGAGGTACAAAAATTCAAGTGCGTCGCTTCGCCGATCAATGCGGGCGCTCGCCACGCGGCTGAGACCACTGGCAACTGAGAATAAGGTTGCTGTATGGGTATCCGTCCAGCTTCTGGCGTGCCATATCGGCAGATGCGCGATCTTCAAAGTTGACGTACGCAAAGCCCTTGCAGGCACCGGTCTCGCGATCGCGGCCAACAAAGATACGTGTAACACGACCGTAGCGACGGAAGAGATCGCGCAAATCCTCTTCTTCTACATCCTCGCTGAGGTTCGTTACACGCAGCGTAGCCGTCTCGTCGCGCTGCGTAGGACCGCCCATACCGGGGGTCGGCACAGCACCTGAACGCAAGCTCGGTGGTTTGTACTTGCCTGGACCAGCTGCCGCAGGGTTCATCTTGTCCGCAGCAGAGTCGCCCGAGAGCGAGAGACCAGCCGCGGCTGCAGCAGCCACAGTATCGCTGTCGGGCACATCGCCACCGGCGCCCGGGATGGCCTCGAGTGTATCGCGGTACGGGCAACGAGCCGTGTAATGGTCGCCCTTGCAGAGACGGCACTGCACACGCTTGTTCGCAAGCTTCTCGCGCATGGCCTCCGTTGGGTCAGGCTCAGGCTCCTTCTGAGCACCAGCCGTAAGCTTGATCTGCACATTCGCACCGATCGATGTCGTACCCGAATGAGGTCCTGGCGCGGCGCTCTTTTCGAGGCCAAACTTGGCCCACGTCTTGCGCTCCGCCACCACATGGTTCACCTTGGTGCTTACAAGCGTACGCTTAATGCGACGCGTCACCTTGACCTTCTTACCATCCGCGTTCGTGCGGTATTCTGTCACAACTTGAATGCCGTTGCCCTCGTCACGCGTTTCCACACGAGGCACTTTGAGTAAGAAAAATCCCGCTTACAATATACGTACTGGCATCATCGTTTTCGTCATCAGCCCAGTTCGCACCCTTTGGATGCTGGGGAGGAAGACTAGATAGGTCAGTCATTTCCGTAGCTATACATACGTCGCAGCAGCAGACATCGTATCGTGAAAAAAAAAAAATCCGTCACCGCTCGCACGTCGAGTGCAAAAGGCAGCGACTTTCTTAGTAACTTAATTCCCACACGTGGATATATGCAGCAGAGGCGACCACCAGTTTTGTCGTCGTGGCTGGCGCGAAGAACGCTTCCCTACTTCGAGGCCAGCCATGCACCTAGGACCTGTTTCGTTGCGGCTTGGGCGCCTGGCTCTTGCCCCTGCCCGTGTAGCGGGAGGTGCACGAGTATCTATGGTGACTCGTTCGTCACTTCTTGCTGCTCCCTCAATGCGGATGCCATTGCGTGCTCTGAACTCGCAGGCCAGCTGTTACGCAGCTGCGTCGTCGCACGCTATGACTAACGCTACACCAAGCAGCAGCGGACCTTTGGGATCAAATCTGGAGCCATCAGATATACTTGCGTTCTTGAATAGCCCCGAATTCTCGTCATACCAATCTGCGTCGGATGCCCACGGCGCCCTCCTGGGAGACGATGCCACACTCGCTGCGACCGCACTCACACACGAGAGCTGGATGCATGGCGTACAAGGTCATAACCGACGTCTCGCTTTTATTGGTATGTTCATGCCATGGAGCACTAACTCTATCAGGACGACGTGCTTTGAAAACATATATGTCGCTGTTCCTTTTTGATATCCTAGCACAAGCGACGCGCTCCCAAGCGTCGTCCGCCGACTTGACATACTTGCAAAATATCCTTGCCACGCCTCACTCTGTGGACCAACTCGTGGCAACACATCGTCTCGGCGATCATGTGGGTCGTGCAATGGGCCTCGAAAAGGTGATGCGTTGGCACCCGACGGTGCGACTTGATGGTGCCTCTGGGCAGCAAGAGTCAGGCTTGTTTAAGGTGCGCGGTGCCTGCGTGGAAGCGGTACTGGGTGCTATTTACCATTACAGGGTATGTTCTAAACCTCTTCTAGACACTGACAACAAAAGGGGGCGCAAGTGGCACAGCAATTTTTCCTGGCACGGATTCTGCCGCATTTGAATATGCTTCATGAGCAGGCATCCGACCTTGTTCGCTCCAAAATTTCTCAAGCGAGCGAAGAGGCCACACAGGCCTTGTCGCATGCTCCGTAATAGATAGCTATGTCGTATGTGTAGAGCTGCGCACGCTTGGGAATTATGAAAGTTCGTGGCAGCTGCAGCGGCCAATTGAAGCTTATGTGGCATGTGGAATTACCGCAGCCCAAGACATGGCAAAGTGGAGTACCGAAACATATATAAGCAGCGACCCGCACGAACGTCGGTTTCTTCATACTTGTACGTACTCGTCGCCCACCTTATGGAAAACTAACATTGTAGACCTTGACGTTCCGCAACGCGCTCAAGCATACGGTGCGGGAGGGGAGGAGTCTGTCATTGCACGGCGACCCTTTTGTCCATACATCAGCATCCTCCCCTCGCTGCTACCCGACGGGTGGCAGTACGTTTGAATCTTTAGATCGGGCAGACGTGCCCTTCGGGGTAGCGTCTGCCTTTCCCTTTTGGTCCCTATTGATTACGTAATCAGTTTTCTTGTTGAGAGTGATGCCGGTGCGGTGTTGAATTAGTGAAGGCCGGGCGTCGGTGCGCACCGGCGGCATTGCACGTGAAGGCAAACCTAAGCGCGCACGGTGCTCAGTAGACTCAAAAAGATGCGCATGGCGCTTGTTGGGAACCCCACTGCCACACATTGTTGGTGGATATCAAATAGAAGCTGGAAGTTACCGGAGGATCACCCTAGGGATCTCCTTCGACACGATGAGTCGTGAACGCAAAATAGTGAGTGAGAAGCTCACATCCCTTGAACCTGTGGCTATGTCAGCCAAAGACATGGAGGAGGACGAGTACGGAGATCAAACGCCCTCGGGCTCCTCAACGCCCAATCTGTCAGAAGCGGTGGACCAAATTAAACGTTCTCTGAGCATTTCGGCGTTGCAGGAAATGTCTGCCAAGCCCTCAAAGGAGGTCCGACGATCTATTCAGAATAAGCTTTGGCGTCCACACGACGATGAAGCTCGTCTACCGAGTGATTGGGAGCGACTAATTGTACACGTGTTCCGTGCGGGGAGTCGTGCGTTCATGTTGTCGTATGGTCTCCGAAGCACCATTTCGTTTTTGGTGGTACTCATCAAGGCCCTCCGTACTCGCAAAGGTGTAAACCGCGTCGCCTTGAAGAATGCATATGTGGGTGAAGATACGACCCGCTTTGCTCTCATGTTTGGTGTATGGGCTGCCATTTACAAATTTGTGAACAACGCTCTTCGTTTGCTCACGCCTATGCCTGTGATTAAGTCCAAACCGGTTCGCCCCATGATGCGACGTACTAAGACTGCGCCTGCTTCGACAGGGAACATGGATATGGCCGATGAAGGGCTCACCATGAAAGTGAAGAGCAAGAAGCCAGAGAATAAGAAGAAGATGGAATGGCAGCATCTCTCGGCGTATGACCCTCGTGTTCGCAGCTGGCATGCATATGTAGCTGGTGCCCTGTCGTCGGTCGCATTCCTCATCGAAAAGCCTAGCTTTGTGCAGTCGCTGGGTATGCAGCTCTTTGTTCGTGGCCTAGAAGGGTCATACCGCCAGGCACGCTCCCATGGCTTTATTAACATTCCTCATGGAGCTATCTTGGTATTTGGACTTGCGAACATCCAAATTATGCTGTCCTGGCTAGGTGCACGCGGCTATTTGAACCGTGGCTATCGCTCTTGGATTGACAAGGCATCTGGCATTCCCAAGCCTGCCACCATAGCGTACGAATCGGGCTTGAACAACACGAGTGTAGACCCGTGGGCCCTTGTGGATATCTTTGGCGGTAAGGTGCCCGAGCCAATTAGTCAAAACCCACGCAAGTTTGCCAGCTTACCGCCCAACAAACACAGTCCCATGGGCGTGACAGGTGAAACAATCGAAAAGGTGTATCAATGGATGGAGCGTGGCGAACTGAACCGTTACCCTACGTGCGCCTTGGCGCATCCTTACTCGAACAACCACTTGTACGTGACATACCAGAGCTTCGTTCAATCGTGGAAATTTATTATGCCCGTCTACCTTACCCTATACATCGTCCCAGCCGTATTTCTTCGTCCGAAATCTCTGCTCAAGTCTCCCAAGACGGTGGCCATTCGTTCTGTCATGGGCGCTTCTCGCTCTTCTGCCTTCTTGGCCATGTACACTGTGATCTATAAGACGATCTTCTGCTTGCTGCATGAGGGATCTGACCAGATTCGCAGCAGCTCTTTGGACAAGTATCCATTCTTCCACAAGCTGTCCAATTTGCTGGTTGACCACCGCATAAAGGCTCTGCCTGGCTTTATGACAGGCTTATCCCTTCTGGTCGAGCACCGACGTCGTCGCAGTGAACTGTCGGCCTATGTTCTGCCCAAGGCATTGGAAACGTTCTGGAAGTCGGGCCGGTCGCGTGGCATCTTCCCTCCTGTGCCCTACGGCGAATACTTGATTGCCGCAGCCAGTCTGTCGATGATAATGGGTACCTATGCTCATAACCCTGAGAATCTTTCGCACCTTGTCTCGCGTGTGATCTACCAATTTATTGGACGTAATTAGTAATGTGTAGTATCCGTGGATTTGAGTTTACACAAATACGAAAGTCAAGGCCCTTGCTTATTCCAGATATTCGATAGAACGCAAGTGTATTTTCTTAACATAGGGAAGCCGCAGGGCAGCCGTGGGTCCTCCTCGGTATACAGAGCATAAGTAAGTCCAAGTCGTGCAACTAGGACTCATTGCCATACTCGTGCAAAGCAGATCGGAAACCTTCGTACGATAGCCACGCCAAGGCATTGGATGGCATGTGCGAGAAAATGCGGGGTGTAAGACCACGCATAAATCCACGGAGCCCTTCACGTGCGTAGATGATGCGCCCTGCTTGCCACATCGACTTGGCATGACGAATCTCAGGATCCGAGCTACACCCTTTCGTCTGCAGCAAGGTCTTGGTAACATCCAATGGGTTGGTGCAGGCGGCTGCAATCGCACCAGCAAAGCCACCACCCACTGCATGTGCCATGGGCGAATAGTGGTTGTTGGGGTTGAGCACTTCCTGGGCCCACTCGTATGTCGCAAATTGAATCGCAGTAAAGGGAACAGTCATAGCAAGCGTGGTAGGGTATGATACATAGAATGCACGCAGGCCTTCACTGCGGAAAAGATGTGTTGCGCAATGGGTGATAGATGTATACGGGCTGCCATGCATTTGCATACGCTGCTTGATCACATCAAAAGGGTTCATGAAAGCATCAGATACGATCGTGGCAGAAGCGCCAGCCAAAGTGGTGCTAAGAAATTGAAATCCCTCCTTGTTGCCACCAGTCAAATCTTTTACAAGTTCGTAAGTGCCAAAATACAGCGCATGAGCGGGGCCAGCGCCAAGGATGACAGAAGCGATACCCTTCCAAAGCGCACGGAAACCTTCCACCGAACTGATACGTGCAAATGCATCAGCTATACCGGTGTATGTGGCAGATGGAGATGTAGTCAACACTTGCATGCGAGTCTGGATGGTCAGTAATAGTCACAAGACAACGCAACGTACCCGAATCACATCGACAGGGAACATGACACCGTGTTCCGTAATGCCGGCAAGAGATCCTGCAATCATATTGATATGAAGAGGATAGTTCCCACCAAGACCTTCGTAATCGAGCTCTGGTTCAATAGCCAGATCTGCAGAACCTTCTGGAGCCATAAATGGCACTTGCCGATCATGCTGATGTGACATGATAAACGATTTATGGGTAGTAAGAGTGGTGAATAAAAAACAGTACTGCCGGAGCGCAAGGAGATGGCAAAATTAAACCGCCACACACACGCTTGCGATTACTTGTCCTTGCAGGCTGATGGACTGAGACTGTAAGTCGCCCGACGGTAGCAAGAAGACGCTCATCTGATATGACTAAACTTCGCCGTATCTACCAAACCCAGCTCCACGGACCGAAATTTCGCAATTCCGCAACGCTCGCTGGCGTAGACAGCCTAGCATGAAAAGCGCATCCCGAAGGACAAGAATTGAGTCTATGGTATAGCACACTTAAGTAAAGCACACAACATAAAGGAGCCGGAAATAGGGTACATTCACCCGTATAGGTAGAGGACTATCAACCGTAAATCTCCCTTACACGAAGACGGTAAATGAGGGCGTAGCAATCATCATCATGTCTACGCTCGTGATATGAGAATCCGTGGGCCAATGCAGTACAAAAACATAATACTAGAGACCACACAGAGTCTGTGAAAGGGTACAATTTGTAACCAGACAACAGTCCTCCTTTTGAAGTCATCCATTTACTTCTTCTTGTTCGCAACGGTGCGACCGCGGCGACCCGTAGTGCGGGTGTGCTGACCACGGGCACGAAGGTTCCAGTAGTGACGAAGACCACGGTGGGCACGGATCTTCTTCAGGCGCTCGAGGTCATCACGGAGCTTGGCCTCGACGTTGTTCGACAGCACCTGCGAGTCCTTACCGGTAGTGAAGTCCTTCTGACGGTTAAGGAACCAAGTCGGGATCTTGAACTCCTGGGGCGACTGGAGGATGTTCACAATGCGCTCCAGCTCATCCGAGTTCAGCTCACCGGCACTAAAAAGAGGTTAGTACATGCCACATAACGACACATAGGAAAAGCAGATGAAAGTTTGGATAAAGCAATACCTCACTGCCACTCTCCTATGCTTTTGTTAGATACGTACCGCTTGTTCAGGTCAACATCGGCCTTCTTGCAGACGATGTTCGAGTAGCGGCGACCCACACCCTTGATCTCAGTCAGGGCGTACATGATCTTGCGCTTGCCGTCCACGTTAGTGTTCAGCAGACTGTGTGAGTGTCAGTACATCATTCTCCTTGCTTTGTGAGCAAACATACCGAAGAATGTGAGCAAAGTTCTGCGACGGGTCCGGCGGCACGAGCGACATGGTGAGTTGAGGTGACTAGCTTCTCTCGCAGAAGGTGGCCTCGACTACCCACACTGCGCTCCGCTCAGCAAGTCTGGTCACGTGCGGGTATATACTTTGTGAGAAACATGCACGTGATAACGGCCAAAACAACGGGGCCTTGGTAAGCCATGTGCGTGTGTCGCAAATGTATAAATAGGCCACGCGCTCGCTCCACTACGATTCTTCATCTTTCTGCATGGACAGGATCTACGGTCACTGAGGTAACAACCGAGACGTAGACTTTTGCTTATCGCAAACTAAACGAACCACAACGTCTGATTCTATTTCTTTTGAAACATGATTCAGCAATTTTTCTCCTTGTGATTCCTTGCTATGAAAGTGCGAGCGCTAGTTAAGTCCACTTGCGACTGATATGGCCTACCCTTTCATAGTGAGCACGTCACTTTTTGAAATGTAGATACATGTAATTTAGTGGACAACAATATGGAAATTATGGGCATTCTTATGGACGCTGGAATGTTTAGATAGTGGGGACGAAGACGTCATACTAGAGACCCAAACACCATGCGCATGCGCACGTTTGAGTGCACAAGGATCGATGGATGGCTTACAAGATAGTTGCCTGATATCCCGGCCCGTGGCCGCAGATGTCTAGCTCCTGGGTGACTAAAACCGGCGATTGGCAGCTCTCAGCCTATGAGGACAGGTGGAGGGCCAATGGGCTTAAGCATCCCCGTGCTCCGCACGGTCTAGTTCGGCTGAAAAAAATGCACGACACGGGTGTCATGCGCGTGGAATGCCTACATTGCGAAGCGGAGTAGATTGGGTTCCTACCTCCCCCTTTCCCCTCTCTTCTTGGAAGTACGCTGTGTCCAGCATGACGTCGTCCACCCAAGCTGAGGGCGACACAACTCCCTTTGTTACTATTGAGAAGATCCGTGATGATCTTCATTCCCTTGCAGGCATCAAGGCGCGCCGTCTGCTTGTGGCCAACCGTGGTGTATGTGGATATGTGGTGGTGCACTAACATTGCCAGGAAATTGCTATCCGAATCATGCGCTCTGCCTATGAGCTGGGTATGGAGACAGTAGCCATTTACAGTGAAGAGGACCGCCTCTCGGCGCACCGTCACAAGGTATGTATGGAGTACGTTATAAGATACGAGCAGGTATAGGCCGATATGGCATTTCAAGTCGGCAAGGGCATGGCCCCGGTGGCTGCGTACTTGGCCATTGACGATATTGTGCGTATTGCCAAGGAGAACGATGTGGACTTGATCCACCCTGGCTACGGTTTCTTGGCTGAGAACCCTGAATTTGCTCGTAAGGTAGAAGAGGCCGGGATGGCCTTTGTCGGTCCCAAGCCAGAGACTATCGATGCGCTGGGTGACAAGACCAAGGCGCGTGATCTTGCGCGTCGTGCTAATGTGCCAATTGTGCCTGGTACGCCTGGCCCTATTGCGAATTACCAGGAGGCTGAATCGTTCATTAAGGATGTGGGTTTCCCGGTGATCATCAAGGCGGCTATGGGTGGTGGTGGCCGTGGTATGCGTGTGGTACGCAGCCATGAGGAATTCCATGACGCATTCGACCGTGCGGTGTCGGAAGCTCGCTCGGCATTCGGTGACCCCACCGTGTTCATTGAGCGGTTCCTCGACAAGCCGCGTCACATTGAAGTACAGCTGCTGGCTGATGGCCAAGGCCACTGCATGCACCTGTTTGAGCGTGATTGCTCGGTGCAGCGCCGTCACCAAAAGGTCGTGGAGATTGCGCCGGCCAGTGGACTGGATGACAATGTGCGTCAAGCGATCTGGAAGGATGCTGTGAAGCTCGCAGAGACCGCTGGCTACCGCAATGCAGGTACAGCGGAGTTCCTGGTTGACCAGCAAAATCGCCACTACTTTATTGAAATTAACCCGCGTTTGCAGGTCGAGCATACGATTACAGAGGAAGTGACGGGTGTGGATATCGTCAGCGCGCAAATTCAAATTGCAAGCGGCCGCACACTGAGCGATCTAGGTCTGTCGCAGGACACGGTCAAAGTGCGTGGCTCGGCCATCCAGTGCCGTATTACGACGGAGGACCCGGAAGCCAGCTTCCAGCCGGATACTGGCCGTTTGGAAGTGTACTACCCGGCGGGCGGCAACGGTGTGCGTCTGGATGCTGGCTCAGGCTTCGTGGGTGCGCAGATCACGCCGCACTTTGACTCGTTGCTCGTCAAGGTGACGTGCCGTGCTGCGACGTACGAGCTTGCGCGTCGCAAGACGCTGCGTGCGCTGATCGAGTACCGTATTCGTGGCGTGAAGACCAACATTCCCTACTTGCTCAACCTGCTGACCCACCCTCACTTTATTGAGGCCAAGACGTGGACAACGATGGTTGACGATACGCCTGAGCTCTTCAACTTGTGGCACTCGAGCAACCGTGCCATGAAGGTGCTGCACTACCTCGGCAATCTGCTGGTCAATGGCAGCTCGATCAAGGGTCAGATGGGCGAGCCTGGTCTGCGCACGGAGGTCCCCGTGCCGGACGTGTTTGACGGCGAGAAGCGGATCGACACGAACCAGTCGTGCCTGCACGGCTGGCGTAACATCATTGTGAACGAAGGCCCGGAGGCGTTTGCCAAAGCCGTGCGTGGCTACAAGGGTACGCTGATTATGGACACGACATGGCGTGATGCGCACCAGAGTTTGTTTGCCACGCGTCTGCGTACCATTGAGATGGCTAACATTGCCAAGGCTACGTCGCATGTGTTGCAGAATGCGTACAGTCTGGAATGCTGGGGTGGTGCGACATTCGATGTCTCGATGCGTTTCCTGTACGAGGATCCGTGGGCGCGCCTGCGTGAGCTTCGTGCGTTGGTGCCCAACATTCCCTTCCAGGCGCTGATCCGTGGCGCAAATGCCGTGGGCTACACGTCGTACCCTGACAATGCGATTTACGAGTTTAGCAAGCGCGCTGTGGAGAATGGTCTGGACATTTTCCGTGTATTTGACTCCCTGAACAACTTGGAATCGCTCAAGCTTGGTATGGACGCTGCCAAGGTCGCTGGCGGTGTGGTCGAAGGTACCGTGTGCTACACGGGCGATGTGGCCAACCCCAAGCGTCACCCGAAGTACACGCTCGACTACTACATGCACCTCGTCGACGAGCTGGTGGCTACAGGCAACCTGCATGTCCTCGGTATCAAGGACATGGCCGGCCTGCTTAAGCCAGCCTCGGCGCGTTTGCTCATTGGCAGCATCCGTGCAAAGTACCCGGACCTGCCGATCCACGTACACTCCCACGACACGGCGGGCATTGCCGTGGCAAGCATGCTGGCGTGTGCCGAGGCCGGTGCGGATGTGGTGGACTGTGCGATCGACAGCATGTCAGGCACGACGTCGCAGCCATCGATGGGTGCGTTGGTCGATGCGCTGGAGCAGTTGGAGCTGGGCACCGGCATCTCGCACGAGAACATTCAGCGTCTCAACCTGTACTGGTCGCAGGTGCGTCAGCTGTACGAGTGCTTTGAGCAGAACGTCAAGTCGTCTGACTCGTCGGTGTTTGACCACGAGATGCCTGGTGGTCAATACACCAACTTGATGTTCCAGTCGCAGCAGCTGGGTCTGGGCTCGCAATGGGCCGAGATCAAGACGGCGTACATGCAGGCCAACATGCTGTGTGGGGACATTGTGAAGGTCACGCCGTCGTCCAAGGTGGTCGGTGACTTGGCGCAGTTTATGGTTGCCAACAAGCTCTCGCCTGAAGATGTGGAAGCGAAGGCCGCTGAGCTCGACTTCCCTGTGTCGGTGGTGGAGTTCTTCCAGGGCTACCTCGGCACGCCGCCGGGTGGTTTCCCGGAGCCCTTGCGCTCGCACATCATCCGCGGCAAGGAGCGTGTCGACCAGCGCCGCGGCGCTACGTTGCCGCCTATGGACTTTAAGAAGATCCGCGCCGATCTCACGAAGAAGTTTGGCCGTCCGATGACCGAGTGCGATGCCGTGAGCTGGGCGATGTACCCGAAGGTCTTTGAAGAGTTCCAGACATTTATCTCGACCTATGGCGACCTGAGCCACATGCCGACGCGCCACTTTTTGGGCAAGCCTCGAGTGGGTGAAGAGATGTTTATCCCCATTGAGAAGGGCAAAGTCCTCAGCGTGAAGCTTATGGGTATGAGCGAGCTGCATGAAGCGACAGGCACGCGTGAAGTGTTCTTTGAAGTGCACGCTTCGCCTCGCTGCATTACGGTCAAGGACCACAGCGCCAAGGTCGAAGAGGTACACCACGAAAAAGCCACCTCGGAGCCTGGCAGCATCGGTGCGCCTCTCGCTGGCGTTGTCGTTGAGATCAAGGCGGAAGAGGGTGCGCAGGTGAAGAAGGGCGAGGCGCTCTTCGTCATGAGTGCGATGAAGATGGAGACGATTGTTTCTGCGCCGCTAGATGGTAAGGTCAAGCGGCTGGCTGTGAAGCCCAACGATTCGCTTTCGCAGGGCGACCTGCTTTGCGAGATTGAAACGGCCTAGCCAAGCCATTTTTTTGTGATTATACATAGGTATATATGGATGGAATTGGACCGATCGTTCTATATGACATATTACAAAGCCAAGGCGCCGAGCATCACAGCGCCGGCGACGAGCGAAAAGAGCATTGTAGGGGAGAACAACGCACTGCGTACCGCATGCGATTTGGCAGCGGCGGCCAGACTCGCAGGCGAGAACGACGGCGTCCCTGTGACCCCTTGCGTCGCCTCGCTCTTCCGCATTTGCTCAAGCAGGCCAGGGATGGGCGTAATCATGGTCTGTTTCTGGATGTTTGTCGTAAAAGTCGTGTACATCGACGTGCCCTGCGTCGTTTCGTAGCCATATTGACACTTCCACCCCGCGTACGACGTACCGCGACTGCACTGCAAGTCAAAGGTACCTGTAACCAGCTGATCACCTGTATCCGCGGTAAGAGCGATGTGGCCCAAGTGGATCCCAGACGGGCCCTGGTAATAGTAGTTGGTCTGAGGACCGTCGCCCACGCCGGACGTGCCGGTGATGACGGCGTACACGGACGTCTCGGTATGGAAGCCCTTACCATAGTACAGCATCGACGTAGAGGGGAATTGCATTGTGCCATCGTTCGGTAGATCCAGAAGCAGCACAGACACAGGAGGGAGAGTCGTAGTGATGGGCACATCTCGCGCGGCCAAGGCGGTCGTAGGGGTCGGCAGTGTGGTCGTCGGCGACGCAGAGGGAGATCCCCTCGCTTGCGCAGGCGCAGGCGCCCATGCTAGGCTTAGCCAAAGAAGCCATGCTAGCAGCGGCGACAGCAGCATCGAGACAAAGCGGTGCAGCAGGCAGGCCTCACGTAAGGTCGTCAAGGAAAAGAGAGGCGGGGGCGCCTTGGGCGACCAAGTAGGGAGGTGGTGGCGTGGAAAATCTAAGCCAATCATATCTCTGCCTACGGTCTACGGTCAGGCACGCTGAGCCAAGTTCTACCTCCACCATTCAAGCTCGCTAGCTATACCAAGCCGGCCTCGGCCGCCGCCTCCTGCAGCGAGGCGTCAAAGATCGAGAGCGCGTCGGCGAGCTCAGACTCGGACACCGTGAGCGGAGGGATCCAGCGCACCACATCGAAAGAGCTGGTGCTCAGCAAAAGCATGTTGCGACGCAAGCAGGCCTGCGTCAGCTTGCCAGCCACTGGGTTGTTCTTCGGCGTGTTGAACTGCACACCGATCATCAGACCGTGGCCACGCACGTCCTCAATCAGCTTACCACCCGGTGTGTGACGGATGTTCTCAAGACCGCGGGCCAGCTGCGTGTGGCGCGCAGCCACATTGTCCAGCACACCTTCGTCACGCATCACACGAATCGTAGCCTGCGCGGCAGCGCACGCCACAGCATTGCCGGCGTACGTACCACCCATACTGCCCGGCGGCATAGCATCCATAATCTCCTTACGACCAGCAAGACCACTGAGCGGGTAGCCGTTCGCCAAGCCCTTGGCAAATACCATCAGATCAGGACGCACGCCACTGTGCTCGATAGCAAAGAACTTGCCTGTACGGCCAAAGCCAGCCTGGACCTCATCAATCACCAGAAGAATGCCATGCGCATCGCAAATGTCACGCAGGCCTTGCAAGTAGGCCGTCGGCGCAGGCACGTAGCCGCCCTCACCGAGCACCGACTCGAGAACAATCGCAGCGGTATCGCTTGGGGCCGTTTCCTGCTTCAACAGGAGCTCAACACGGTCCAAAGCCAGCTGCACCAACTTGTCCATAGGCGTGTGGTACGGCATGAACATCTGCGAGTAGTACGGGAACTCCATCGAGAACACACCGGGCATCAGGGGACCCACGCCCTGGCCGTACACCGTCTTGCTCCGTGTCATCGCCGCGGTGGCGGCCGTGCGGCCATGGTACGAGCCCTGCGCCACGACAATGTTAGGACGACCCGTGCTACGACGAGCGACCTTGACACTCGCCTCTACCGCCTCCGAGCCCGAGTTCCACAGGAAAAACGAGTCCAGCGACTTGTGTGGCATGATCGTTTGCAGTTCCTTGATCAGATCAAGCTGCGGCTGGCTGTAGCCTATGTTGACCTGCGCATGCGTCAGGCGTGCACACTGCTCCTGCGCCGCCTTGGTCACGGCCGGGTGGCAATGGCCCAGGTTCACGACACCAATACCACTATGGTCAGCAGAAAAGGCATACGTACGAAGTCATATCGAGGAGCCGCACACCCTGATCGGTCGTCAAGTACGAGCCACGGCCCTCGGTCAAAACATGCTGTGACAAGCGGCCAATGCCGCGCGTAATATGCTGGGCACCGAACTTCGCACCCGCGCTCATAACGTTCACTAGGCAAGAGGCTATCGGCGTAGGTCGGCTCTTATAAAAATCAAGCGGTACGAACTAAGACTACAGGCAACGCACGGGCTCTTGGCACCAATCAAGGGCACGGACCGAAATTAGCTATACAAAACGGACAAAAAAAAATCCCATGGACACGCCATCAAGGCACGTGGTCCAACGCCCACGCCGATCGAAAAGGCACACAGCTACCAAGCGGAGGTGTCTGTCCGCTTCATATCCAACGGCACAGCGTCAGGCCATGACGTCGGCATGGCTTGGTCCGGGGCGTACGAGGCAAAGGGTGCGGCAGGTACCATCGGCACATGCGCTTGCAAGTTCGTATAGGCCAACGGCATACCGCTGCCATGGCCACTGCCTGGCATCGCTGTGAGCGGCGCTGCGCCAGCAGGGCCGCGCTTGTGGGGCGAGGAAGACATCGGCATAGGGTAGTCTGTCGGGACGGCCGCGTTCTCATGCAGGCCCATATACATCATGCCATAGTCAGGTAGCCCATTGGCCGACGAACGCATGTACATAGGATGCAATGAAGGCATCTCCAGCATAGACGAGGAGGAGGCCCGCCGAACCGCGGTGGATGGACTGGTGCGTGTCGCAGAGATGGTGTGCATAGGATGAGGCATGTGCATGGCCCCGGATCCGGGCGTAGCTAAGAAAGAGCGAGAAGTTGAGGCGGACGTATCGAAGCTCTCCGACTCGGCCTTCTCCTGCGACGACGCGCCGAGAGGCGAGCTGGAGACCGGGCTGGTGGGAAGCTCGTTGGTCACACGCATAGGGGCGAAGCGCATAGGCTTGGATGTCTTGGGCCGCTTGAACGACTGACTTGCATCCGAGATCTCTCCATCGTCCATGATGGCATTGGGATCATGAGGGCCCAAGGGAATCCGTTTCTTGCGCGGCCGCTCGTCCAGCACTTGCGCCGGGGCCGACTGCGTCGGACGGAAAGGTCGATGCGACGTGGCCGAGGCCGGAAGAGGTGCAGGGGCTTTCGAGGGCGCGGGCGCGAGCGGCGTGGCCGTCGGCGCCTCGGCACGCTGGCCATTCGGCAAATACAGTCCGTTCTGGAAGCGGTGCTCATGCCCAGGCTCAATGGCCCACCAGCCACCCTTGCCTGGGATACTCGACTCACGCTCCAGCTTGACAAAGCTCTTGTTCAAGCTGAGATTGTGCCGAATACTGTTTTGCCAGCCGCGATCGCCCCTTTCATAAAAGGGGTACACTGACGAAATCCACGTATAGATCTCCGCGAGACTCAGACGACCGTCCGACGACGACAAAATCGCCTGCCCAATGAGACCTGCATACGATACAGACGAGGGCTTTGTTTTGCATGTGCCATGCCCAGGCGGCAGGCGGAAGTAGCGTGGCTCCGGCTCCTGTTCGAGCGTGCCCGATTCCAGGGCGGCTTGCAATTCCTCCGAGACAAGCTTGACAATGCGGCTGCCGTCCGGCTGATCCCATTCAGTCTGCTTGGAATCGCTGGGTGGCACGGCATCGCGAAATACGTCTTTGAACGAAGGCGTGGTCTCAGAGGTATGCGTAAACACATCGTTGCTGTGCGTCGGCGTCATAATCACAGCGGCCGAGGCGGAGCGCGCCATGGTGCTCTTACGCCGCGGCATTCGGACGCGCGGTAAGCCATGCCGCGTCCGGCGATCCGGCGACGTTGGGGTGCTCATCTCGTCCACCTCACTCTCCGGCGGAGAATCGGACGCCGTAGTCGAGGCGGCGGCAGTGGGTGTACTCACCTCTGGCGAAGGACCGAGCATCGCCACACTCGCGCGACTCGCCGGCGGCGCCGTGCCGAAGATATCCGCAGGCCGGATTGTATCGGTCCGCCGGAACGGCGTCCGTGCCTCGACAGGCGGCATGGACGTCCATAACGACGACAAGGGCGTGGGCGCTGGCGCCGATTTGGTCGGACTGGCCTGCGCCAGCGACTGGCCACGCGTGCTGCTCTTGTCGGTCAAGGGACTGGGCCAGTGGGCACGTCGCGTAGGCGATTCCAAGGGCCGCGCTAGGGGCGAGCGGCCCGGGAACGATTCAATGCATTGCAGGCGCGAAGGCGACGAGGTGCTTACATCGGCACTGGGCGGAGGCAAGTGAGAGAGCGGCGTTGACGATAATGCAAAGTGCGAGCCACGCACGGTGGCTGTGGACGACGCGAGGGGGTGGGCGCCGCTGCCGTCGGTAATGAACGGCGAGCTCGGCAAGTTTGAGAGGCCAGCATTCGACATAAGACGGCCTTGGTGCGTCCATGGCGTAAGCATGTTCGGCGAGAAGGCCAGTGGTGCTGTGCGCGATGGCGCGCAATCGTAGCCCAAGCTCGGCGAATACCGCATCGGCGTGATTTGCGTACCTGGGTCGTAGCGCGAGAGCGGCGTGATGGCGGTGAGGGGCGATACGGCCGCCTCCTCCCGCGACGGAGGACGACGAGGCGTCAGTGTATTGGCCGACCAACGCATCGAGGCGCTAGGTTGCCGACTGTGACTGGGCCGCATAGCATCGCGCGACGACTCAGGGGCATCCAGCGAGTCGGTAGAGACATCCGCCCAGCTCATCATACTTGCATCCCGCGACGTCTCTGCACCATCGAACTGGTCGTACGCATACAAATCCAGGTCAGTCGTGTAAGCCTCGTCACCACTGGCGCGCCGCGCACGCGCCTTGGCCTCACGCCGAGCTCGTCGTGGACTGGTTTTGCTCAGCATGATTCGATCAAGCAAGCTCATACTTTTCATGCAGGCATTCAAGTTGTCCGTCAAGGCAGGCCGCGCGCCAGGCCGCGGACCCCAGCCCAGGGACGTACTGTCGGACACGTCGCCCGCCTCGTCGATACTCGGCTGCGAATCGTCTGCCGTAGCGGCCCACGAATCTTCACTGCGTGGCTCTGTCCATTCGTCCGAATGTGTCGTGGGCCGCGGCGCGAGCCATAGCTTTCCATCCGCATCCACACGAGCCATGCGATTGAGTACGTGTGCATCAGGCGTACCGGGTGGCGACGTACGTGACGTAGCAGGGTCCTCTGACATGCTCGGCGTAGCAAGACGCCAGCGTGGAGGGGTACTGCTACGTGCCACACCGGACTTGGGCGACTCAGGCTCGCCATAGTCGCTCGCAATGGACGCCGCACGGATCGTGCGCGCCGGCGACGATGGCTCGGTCAGCGCTGGTGATGCGGCCTCCAACGGCGCTACACCACCGCATTCAAGCATCATTTGCTTCTCTAGAAGCCGCCGACGTCGCTGCCGACGCCGTCGCTTTTCTTCCGCACTGCCGACCTCGTCCAGGCTGAGCCGTGTTCGTGGCTCATCGCTCGCGCCTGACATGGGGTGCACCACAGCCGTGAAGAAAGAAATTTGGCCACTCGTCGTACGAAGCCATCGGGAGAGCTGTGGGGCTGGCTCTGCGTCACCAGGCGACGGCGAAGGAGCCCGTTCTGGGCGCCGTACATTCTCCTCGGAGCTATCAGGACAAGGTGAGCCGGACGGCAAGCGTTCCGCTTTCAAGAACGCAGCCACGCCAGCGCGTGTACGTTCGTAGTCAGTCCGACTGAGTTTCAGGCCTAGCGCCTGAGCTCGCGCGAGGAAATCGTCTGCCGCGTCGGAGGTCGACGAGGAAGGGACGTTGCTAGCACTCGTACTCACAGGGCGGGACGTTGTCTCGGCAGGCGCAGGCCGTACGGCCTCGGCGCCTGCCTCCGACAGGCGATCGTGCGCTGGCGACATGAGATCCAGCCAGCCTGAAGATACGCTCACGCGCACACAAGTCCAACACTTACGACAAGAGAACGAGCGAAAAGTAGGGACCGCGCCACGGCGAAGGCCACACATCTTACCACTGGCCGCACGGCACGCGTGTCGATGCAGCGCGTCCCCACGCGTTCCCAGACCCGACACGCTGGATTGGCTGCGGCCGGACCACCTCGACGCGTTTCTCCACGTGACATAACGCGGTTGATACGCAACACAGACACGCGTGGAGGCACTCGACAAACTGACCCAGCGCAATGCACAGGTCGCTGCGTCACACGGCGCAGCTGCGGTTTGCAAACGCCCGCCACAACGTAGGCAGTCGATACGGGAAATGGCGTGGTGGGCCAAGCGGCACTACGCTACATACTGGTATACATGTCGGGTATCCGTGCGCTGCCAGGTTAGTCATGATCAGGTGTAGATGGCCTACCTCCAAGTATTCTGTAGCGATGTAAGTAGCCTTGTCCAAACGTACCTCGATCCAACAACGACTCGATGCGCTTCTTGATTAGGGCCGGCGTGGGCTGGAAACGAGGAAGCAGCTGCTGCACCACCTCGTTGACCAGCTCATTGTGTGTCATTGTCTTGCGGCTCTTCATAATGCGCACAATACATGCCTCGACTTGATTCTTTCGCTCCTCTTCGACTTTGGCCGTAGTGGCTTTGCGTTCTTGCGGCGTCTCAACTTTGGCAGCCACCTGCGCAATCTTGATCCGCGCCAGCGGACACGTAAAGTCCGCGTTGAACGCAAACACGTCGGTCTCATTCACATCACGGCCTTTCGGCTCCTTCCGAAGCACCTTGTACTTCGCACATGCCAAACTCTGCAGTGTCCGCTGCAGATCCGCTGCAGGGATCTGCGTCGCGGCAGCCATGTCTTTGTACGACAGTGTCGCATCATCTGGCACCGACTCAAAGAGAAGCAAGACCATCAATGCGTACGTCGAGACAATCAAGTCATGCGAACGAGCCTTGAAACGTACCCGCACTTCTGCTGTGCCTAACGAAGGCTGCCATGTGAGCACACGGCCGCGATGCCGCGACGCATAAAACTGCTCGAACACGTCGCAAGCCTGCTGCATCACAGGAGGGTACACGCAGGACTGAGTAGGCGATGAAATGGGCCAGTAGGTGGCAGTGAGTACATTCACATTCATCTGCAGCGGCAACGGCGAGGCTTGCAGCACACTGGACGACTGGAAGGCTGAGAGCACGTCTTCGCTGAGCTTCATATCGTTCAGCATGCCTTGCAGTTTCTGCACGTAGCCATGACCACATTCCACTTTAAGCTTGGCGATCATGCTACGCTCAGCATCGTCCGAGACACTGCGGTTGTGCAGCAGACGACGCGTAAGGTGCATCTTGTAATACCGCTCGAAGACATCTTTCTCGTGCACAAAACGGAAAACGGTCATGGTCTTATCAAGCACATGTTCCCAGTCGGTATCCACCGCGGACCGTGTCCCTTTCTTCAAGTGCTCGTCAATAAACAGCGACAGGAATTCCGGCACACGCTGGTTCATATTGATGAAGGATTCCATGGCTTCATTGATGGCCGCCTCGCAACTCTTATCGCCTTGGAAGCTTGAGTAGAGCACGCCGTCCATGCGGCGCTTCAAGTCCAAAACGTGCTCGACCCATTGCATGGCAATCTCCAGAGTAGGCGTGGACGGAGCCTCTGCATCGCGTGACGTCAATGCTCGCTCGTTGATCGCTTTGCCACGCTCGGCCACGTACGCCTTGAGGGCATGATTCAGCGCTGGAAGTCCAGGTGTGACGCGGCGGAATAGGCGATACATACGCTCCAACGCAGAGCGCGCATCCGCTTCAAGCAAGGCGACTAGCCCACCATCGGACATGGAGACGATAGCCTCCAGATGCTCAGTAAGGAAGCACCGTTCGACCAGGGCCTGCAGCGGTGCGGCCGTGGACGGCGCAAGGTACGCGGCGACACGCGCGGCTTCGTCGTGCAGTCGCCGTTCGGTTTCTTCCAAGTAGTAGGTGGCCATGCGTGTATCCAGCAACCGATGAGCCTCTGCCGTGAAGTACTCTGACGATGTGGCCAGGAACAAGGGTTCCCAAGCATATGCATACATGCTGGTGGCCGTCGAGTGCGGCAGCGCAAGGAGCATATCTGTAATATCCTTAATAGTGCGACGTTCAATGGCTGTGCCTTCGCGCTCACAGTAGATCTGACGTAGGAGCGTGACCATAAGCTGAACATAGTAGGGGACGTGCGAGGATTGCAGCAACGTATCACGAAACACATCGAGGCCCATCTCCCAAATCGGCGCACGCTGGTGATTCGGGACGTAGACACGGTCGACGTACTTAAGGACATCGCGAATCTTGCTCATGCACGAGCAATGATCGGTCCATACGTCTGTCATCGCGCCAAGGAAACGCTCGTTGGCCGCCATCGTAGGTACGATAGCATCCGCAAGTGCAGGTAGCAAACCGAGCGAATGAGACAGATGAGAGGACGATGGTGCATCCATACCTTCGGCTGCCATCGCGACCAGATCGCTCTCGACGGGGAACAGAGGGACCAGTGTCGTGCCGCCTTGGTGTGCCAAGTGCGACGTGACTTGTTTTCGCACACCTGCATACAGCTTAT
Source organism: Malassezia pachydermatis (assembly GCF_001278385.1). NCBI lineage: Eukaryota > Fungi > Basidiomycota > Malasseziomycetes > Malasseziales > Malasseziaceae > Malassezia > Malassezia pachydermatis. The sequence continues at coordinate 79,117 of NW_017253139.1, forward strand.
CGCCTTGCTGGTTCTGGCATGTAAGCACAACAGACGTACGTACCAAGATGAGATTGTACGCGTACCGGTAGTGTTCCTCGTAACTTAGCTTTGAGATATTGTGCTGCTGGATCTGCGTTAACGCGGCGGACAAACGCGCCCACATTTCATCCACGGACATGGATAAGCCATGCTGCATGTCAGCCAGGTGTGTACGTACGCTGCGCGGCGCCCGAAGTTTGTGGTGGCGCATCCCCACCCGACGAGGCGGGCCTGTGGACGACATGGGAGCAAGCTCACACGGTCCTCCGCGCCCAGTGACACTGAACGACGGCGTGGCGTGGGCCAGACAGGCCTGACCAACGCCGCCGCGCGTGCAGGTGTGTGTCACGTGATATGTGTTGTTCTGGGGCCGGCTGGAGGCTCGCGCTCGCGCCGCCAGAGAGGCCCTAGCACCGTGCGTGCCTCGGTGTACGACAGCGACAGCGCGAGAGACCCAGCCAGGAAAGGCCTCGCCGGCACAGGCCTCGGGGATGGGAACAGACATTCTCGAAGCATGGGACGTACGGCATGCGCGTGTATGTGCAGTGCTACACACGGCCGAGGTCATGGCAGCCGTCGCGCCGCTCGCGACGTACTCGGCGCGGCATGAGGCCATGGTACGTATCTTGCTGACGCAACTACGACCCGACGTACGTGAAGAGTGTCTTCTTGGACACGAGCTGGACTGTGCCTTGGCGCTGTTATGGTGCACGCCGCACGTCCTACAAAACCCGCTGATTGATCGAGCGCGTGCGTTTGCGCGTGCGCGTCTCGAGGATGTGCAGCAAGACATGCTGCACCCCAACGACTTTACGTCGCAGACAACGCTCCAGCATGGCGCTACAGGCACGGTCGAGGTCGTGCGGTGCCGTATGGATCGGCGTCTGTACGTCCTCAAAACGATCCTCAAAGGCGTAGCGCGACGTGAAGCCTATCGCTTCTCGCCTGTGTTTGAGAGCCAGATCTTGGCGCATGGCCACCGTACAGACGAAGATGCCTCGTTCACATACACCCCGCAACTGCATGCGGCGTTCCAAAGTGCGCGATCCGTGCACCTGCTCATGGAATACTTCCCGGCCGGCGACTTGGATGCGCTGCTCCAAGCGGCCGCCCAAGCGGGGCCTGGCTACCCCGGCAAAAGCGACAAGGGGCTCCTGCAAGAGGCCTGGGTCGTCCGCTACGCCATCGATATGGTCGCAGCGATCGGCTGGCTTCATGACCTGCACTTTGTGCATCGGTATGTATACGGGACTCAACTTACATGGAAGCGATATCAAGCCCTCGAATTTCTTGCTGCATCGCAGCGGCCGTTTGAAACTGTGTGATTTTGCTACGTGTGCGCCCTTTGCGGCGTTTGACGAGGGCGCGACGACCGTACGACGCGTCTTGGCGTTCTATACACAGCGCCCCGCTGGCACGTGCGACTACATTGCCCCGGAGGTTCTCAAGTGTGAGGAAATGCGGCTGCAGCAGGTATGGCCCTCGCCCTCGGGCACGTCGCCCAGCTCGGTGTCCCTGCCGGAGTACGCCCCCGATCGACGAGTCGCGGGTGGGTACGGCCCCGCCGTGGATTGGTGGAGTTTGGGCGTGGTGTTGTACGAAATGACGCTCGGTCGTCTGCCGTTTTGGGCGCCGCGTCCTGCCGATGTCTACGCCCACATTGCGAATCACGAGCAGCACTTTGCGATGAGCGCTGATGCATGCTCCGACGCGCTTCGTGATTTGATCGGCTCGTTGGTGTGTCCCGAGTCGCGGCGTATCGGCCGCGACGCGACGGCCGACGTCCAAGCGCATTGTGTGTTTTCGCATGTGGCCTGGGATCGCATTGAGTCGCTTCCCCCGCCGTTCGTCCCGGAGATCGCGCCGGGGACGGGCGGCGGGACGGATGCGTTGGTAAGTGTGCTGCATAGTCCTGCGCCGGCCGGGTGGGACTCGGTCACGATGGAGACGCCGCCAAGCTTTTCCGCGATATTCCCAGGGCCTGTCGACCAGTTCCCGGGGATGGAAGCATGGGACGACGACGAGGACGACGACGAGGCCGCTGCCGCCGCCATGCCCACATGGGCATCACACTCGCCCACCGACTCCGTCCCGACCTCGGCAGAGGCCTCGCCAGCCCCCGCTGCGATGCTCACGCCGCCTTCGCCGCTCAGTTACACGGCTTGTGCCGATATCGATACGCATTTCTGTGCGTTTAGTTTCTTCCCGGCCGCGCACGCCTTCCAGCCGGATACGGCGGTGGCCGAGCCCGTCCCCCCGCCGCCGAGGCCCCCCAGCGCGTCGGCCGCGGCGACGAGGCCTCCGCCGACTGCCTCCACACCGTTCAGCAAGCCGTCCACGGGAGGAGGAGCAGCAGCAGCAGCAGCAGCAGCGCCGCCCATTACGCCGGCGATGCTCCTGTCGCCTGATATGCTCCTCTGGCGTCGGCCGCCAGACGACGTGCCATCGTCGCACATGGCCTCGACGCCGTTCCGACCGACGTCCAGTACGTTGGCGCCTGTCGTGACGGCCACAGCGCCGCCGCGCTCGCCCTACCCGTTCCCCGCGCCGCCGCGGCCTACGCATACGCCCCACTCCCCCGCCGTAGCGAGGCTGCGCGATACCATGGGCTCCGATACGCGGCATTCAGGTGGGAGTACGTGGAAACGCAATGTATCGGAGCGCCAGGCGTGGAAAGAAATGATGGACGCTGTGGAGCACACAGCGCGCCAAGCCGAAGGGCCAGCGCCGCCGCAGCGTGCCGCTACGTCGCGGCTGTCCAGCACGCCCGTACTCCCGACGTCGGCCTACCAACCGGCAGCGCCGACGTCGCTGCGACGCGTGCCGGAAAGCAGCGATACATCGACGGCGTCCAGTATGTCGTCGCCCGACAGTGCGCGGCACCTTGTCGCCGAGGATCCTACGGCGGAGGAGAGCCCGGCGCGGTCGCCGTACCTGCGGCGCGTCGTTTCGTCCATGGACATGGCGCGGGCGTACGGCTCGGCGGCCGTCGTAGGCGCCGACGAGCATGCGCCAGGCGGCGGCGAGTTGCGGCATCGGCGCAGCACGCGCCAGCTCTTGCTGGACGCGCAAGTGACATCCACCCCGACACGCGCAGCACGGAGTCTGTCGCTCGTACCGCCGCCGAGCCACGATGCGTCGCCGCCGCGTGGGCACACGCTGCGTACGCTGCGTGGCAGTGCGTCTGTGCGTGATTTCCGGCAAGAGTACCTGCGGCGCGAGACGGAGCAGTACGTCCTACCGACGCTTGGCGAGGCGCAGCCCCTGGCGTCGCCCACGTCGTCGTCGTCGTCGACCCGCCTCCCGTCGATGGACAGCCACAAGACATTGTCCGAGTACCGCCGCACGCATTCGCAGGCGCTAAGTGAGTCGGACGACACGTTCGGCAAGCGCACGTCGCTCTCGCACAAACCGATGCCGTCCGCGCGGCGCATGCAGTCGTCGCTGGGCCTCTCGGGCCTCTACCGCCACGGCCGGCCGTCCGCGGTGATGGCCAGCGTGCCGGAAGGCACCGCGTCGAAGCCCATGTCGTGGACCTCGGCGCAGTCGTCGGCAGGCCGCGATGCCCTGGCACGTATGCGGCGCGAGCAGCAGCACATTGAGCAGAGCGTCACGGATTTGGAGCAGGAACTGGACGCGCTGCGCACCCGCGTCGACCGCTTGCCCCTGTAAGCAGGCCGGTCCCGAGGATACAAGACACTCCGTCCGCTCATGGGCCGTTCGTACTACGTACACGTACATACAGCCCCTATGTATGCATAGATCACCAAGGCAGAGAAGAGAGAGATGTACGGGAGAGAGAAGGTGGTGTGCGTGGGTATACGACGTCCAGCGTGGACAAACTAACACCGCACCATCCAAGGCATCCCTTGCCTGGAACAGGCAGGCTCAAGTCAAGGCTGGTATAGAAGCACCGTCTAGTGAAGACGGTCCGGGCCCCGAGCGCGCCACGCCGAGGGCGAGACGCGCGGCGGCATCTCGGTCGAGGGGGAGTGCAGACGCGGCGGAAGCGCAAACGACGACGGCACAGGCGGCGGCGGCGCAGACATGCCCATCACATACGGACTGGACGATCCGGCACTTCGGTCGTAGCGTGCGTGCCGGTACTCGGTCAGCGCACGCTCCGTCCGCTCCAGCAGATCGTCCAGGCGATTGCGCTCCAAGTACAGCTCATCGCGCAGACGCTCCAGCTCGTGCATCCGCGCCGCCGTGCAGGGCGCTGCAGTCGACGACGTGTACGGCACACGCGCATACGGCATCATCGGCATCGGGCGCGGCATCATACGCGCCTCCGCACTGGCCATGTCATGCGCACTGCGCATCGGCGGCACCTCGTTCGCCTCGTCGGCCGCCTCCACTTGCGGCGAGGCACTCGCGGGACGACTGCCCCATCGCGAGGCACTGCCGACCTCCATAAGCACCATCGCCGCTTCCCGGTCGCGCTCGGCGCGCCCTGCATGCGTGTCGTCGTCCCGCGCTTTGAAGCGCGTCGTGGAGCGCGCCGCCGCCGACGACGCCTTGGCGCCGGTGCCGGCCGCCGCAGGCGCAGCCGACGACGGGCCCTTGGATGACGTCGACGTCTGCGTCCCAGACGAAGCCTGGTTCGACGTGCCCATCAGACGCTTACGTCGCTTGATGACGGTCTTGCGCATGCCGATCGGTCGATGGGTACCATGCAGCTTCTGGTACAGACCACAGGCATTGCAGATATTGTTGCCGTCTTCATCACGACGCCACAGCGGCGTCGTCGTCGTCTGGCAGTTCGTACAGCGAAGCGCTTCAATGGTGTGCCCAGCTTTCTCATCGCCCGCCTTCGCCGGCTCCTTCTTGCCTTGCGCGGCAGGCTCCGTGCTGGCTACCTCCTCCGTCTTCGTAGGCACAGACGGCGGTGGCAGTGGCACAGACGCCGTGGGCGACGCATGCGAGGAGGACGTGGACGAGGTGGCTGCTTCCGTCGGCTTGGGGCTGGGCTCACCGATCACATTGTTGTACGTAGGACAGCCACTGCACTCATGCGAGCCGCCCATGCCATTGCACAAGCCATGGCCTGGGCAGGAGCCCACAACAGGTGACGCATCCACCGCCGCCGAAGACTTGGACTCACGCGGCGCAGCACACGCAGGCGCGGCGTCCTCGTCGTGCGCCGTCTCGGCACCAGAGAGCTCAGCTTCACTCGAGTCAGAAGCCCGGCGTTTCTTATCCGTATGGGGCCACAAAGTCTCCCTGGGCTCGCGCGACGCAGGGCGCTGAATAGGCAATGCACTCCCCTTGACCATATCAGGCGGAGGCGGCATCCCACTCGCATAATCGAAATCGTAGCGTGGAATACCTTCGCGGGAAGAGGAAAGGACGTGAAGTTCCATATTAGATATAGCCATCGTGAAGAAGAAAAAGTGGTATCCGAGTTCCAGCTAGAAACAAGTGTGCTAAGACAGAGAACAATGAACACCACAGACGGACGATCACCTCGAACCCTTCTTCCTGCCAATGATCCAAGTTACAACACGAACACAGAGAAAGGAGACTGTGTGGCACGTGTGGATCAAAGAGCTAGTGTACAGAGTTACACAAAGATAACAATGCTACCACGGAGCGATAGCGACGGAAAAAGAGACTGTTGCCCTGTATGATAACAAAGCCTGCCTGATATCAATCCTCCCGGTTTCTTGTGCAAAAAAAGGTCTTTACTTGTTCGCCACACGTGGCCAATGCTATAATCCCACCTGGAAGACTCAGATACGATAGGCCACGTAAAACTGATTGGCTGCCGCCATGCTGGTGAGAACAAAGTGGAGGCAGATGCAAGCCACTTTCACCCTGGCACGGCAAGGAACCCCTGCACGCAGCCCCACGAAAAAAATTCAAAGAAAAACAAGTCACACTGCCTTAGATAAGATGAAGAAAAGCAGTCTGGCGGTATCGGCGGAGGACGACCCGCCGGCCGAAAGAAATTCAAGTCTGCTGGGCCTGCAGCCCCACGGAGCGAAAATTTAGCTATCGCATTCCAAATGTACCTGAGACATGACGCAATATGTTCCGTGGATCGTAGCCGTCGATAAAAGGCTGGCAAAATTGAAGAGTCACCATACAAGCCTTCCCTAGTCTCATCATAGGCGAAATCATAGGAACAGACATGCTCCCAAGCTCAGGAGAGATCACTTGCAAAGGCATGGATCCCCCCTGAATATGCTAGCACAAGAAAAGCTATGGAATGCGCACAGTGCATAAAAAAGAGAGTAGGCATAGGCCCTTAGAGAATTCATTGCTAATGCTCGTCACTAATAAAAAGTTCAAAAGAGGAAAGGAGTGGGAGGCAATCAGAGCCGCCGTGAACAAACGATCCCTTCTTCCAAATCAAACTGGCAAAAATAGCAAAGCCTACCAATTGGGTTCGGAAAGGTTGTAGAGCAACGAAGCACTAGTGCAAACACATTCAGTCCATAAAACAGGCATCTTGAAAGGAATCGCGAGAATACCGGCTGGAATAGTTTACGCACGAGCACGGTTCTCACGCTCAGCCTGCCTGATACGGTCCTCAAGGGTCTTCGACTTGTGCACCTGCGAGGCAGTGAGGCGGTCAGGGTCAGCCACGCGGCGGTTGTCCGAGTAGCGCATGCTGTCCGCCACCGAGCCCTGGAAAGAGGACGTGGTGCGGTGCAGCTCGTTACCACGGTTGGTCTCCGTACGGTTCAGAGACTTGTCCTTGTTACCACCACCAAGAGAAGAGAAGCACGATCCCTAGAAAGTGTTAGTATGCTATTCAAATCATCTTCCAGGGCAGGGCCTACGCCACCCTGTGCCTCACGTACCATTGTAACTAGTTGTTGTGTCAGAGAGAAAAAACACATCCACACGAAGTGGTACACAAATCGGATTGATCCGTGGGCGTCACGTGGTTGGCGAATCCCAGCGAATAACCTTGAATCTTCCATGCTAAGCCGTTACCATCTTTTAAAAAGGGCTGTGCGTACCAAATTCTTGGCACGCCCACCATGTCAAATCGCACGGCTGATGAACTACTGAAATGGGGTCTGCGCAATGCCCCCGTAAGCGAAGATGGATCTTCCTCGGTAGCGCAAGTAGCGGCCGATGTGGCTGCAGGTCGACGCCCTGATCTCGCTGACCCTGGCCTGTACGATGCCATTATGGGAAAGAGCGAAGCACAGATGATGCAAGAAGAATTAAGTGTGGCCGTGGACACGACACGCACCGTGGAGGATCGATGCACGGCCCTGGACAACTTTGAAATGCTGATTGAACAAGTGGACAATGCCAATAATATGGAGTCTATGCGCATGTGGCCTGCCGTCATTGCCTTGCTCAGGGCAGCCGAGCCTGAGATCCAGATGGCTGCAGCTTGGATCGTAGGCACCGCGGTACAAAACAACGACAAGGCACAAGCCATCGCGCTAGGTCATGGTGTACTTCACACTCTGCTCCCTCTACTGACGGCGCCGCGTACGGATGTCCGGAACAAGGGCGTCTATGCGCTGAGTGCCATGCTGAAACACTACGCTGCAGCGGTCCAGCAATTCGGCGAGATGGACGGATGGTCAAAGATCCGAGTGGCCTTGGACACAGAACATCTCGGTGTGCGCCGGAAACTCGTGTTCTTGCTCAACCAGCTTATCCTGCAGACGCATGATGAACCTGCTAAGGCTGTACCGCCGCCGCCGCCGAACAATGTGCACCTGCCTGCACCACATGAAGAGGTGCCCGCGACGATGCGGGATGGTGTGACGCATCCTCCTGTGGCGCAAATCCTTGTGGATACAGGCTTGGTTTCTACCATTCTTGACTCCTTGGCACCTGTGCAAACAGATCCTCTGCCATCGATTGCACTGTGCCAAGGCCAGCCTGTTAGGGACGATGACGACTACCTGGAAAAGGCTGTGCAAGTCATTTTGACGTTGCTGTCCCAGTCACCACCGCCCTCGCCGCTGCCTGTGGAACAGCTTCAACAATTGGCGCACTTGGTGTCGGGGACACGAGCTACGGAATTGGGTTTGGATACCCAGCCCTTGCGCGCCTATCTGGGCTAACTATGCAGAATGGACGACTCGTCCATGGATACGCTCTGCTCCTCGGGCATAGAGAGGAAGCCCTCTGGCAACCCTTGTGCAGCACGCGCGTCGAGAGCAAGAGCGAGTAAATCGGTGCCAATAGGGTCACGTGGATCGATGCCCAGTCCTTCATGGTACCATCCCACGGCATCGGCCAAATCGCCTTGGCGGTGGGCACACATCCCGAGCGCAATGTACGCTGGGGCACACGCTGCGTCGTACTCTATCACACGCAAGAAACAGGGCCGAGCCTCGTCATCACGGCCAAGTTTTCGATAGGCCAGACCGAGGTTCAAGTGCACGGTGCACCACGCCGAGGCGGGCTGCTGCGTTTCTGCGGCTGCTTCCAAGGCGGCACGGAACAGATCGATGGCCTCGTCGATGCGCCCTCCTTGGAATAGAGCCACTCCGCGTTCATTGGCACACAGTGGGTCATTTCCGAGTTCCTCCGCGGCACTCTGCAAAAAGAGCTGCGCCAAGCTGTGATTGCCCTGAGACAGGTGTTCCATGCCAATGAACAGGCGCGGCAGCCCGGAATTGGGGAACTTGCGTGCGGCTGTGGAGTACGCTGTGATGGCCTGGTCGGATTCGCCTTCGAAGGCAAAGCTATGCCCAAACGCGATCCAAGATGGCGCAAAGCGTGGGTCCAAAAGGGAAGCCTTGCTAAAGTGGCGGCGTGCCTCACTCCATCGCTGTGCAGATGCATACCATGTGCCCACAGCATACCATGCCTCGCAGCTGTCTGGCTGCGACTCGGTAAGCGCATGGGCTAGTAAAAACAGCGCTGGACGAAGGCGTGGTAAATAGTACATGCATGCAATGTGGATAGGCAATGCCAGTGTATACCCTGCATCCAGTGCAAGTATGTGTTGTGTAATAGCATAGGCATCTTCGTACCGCATAGCGAGCCATAACGACTCAGCCAGGCTCAGCAGCACCGTAGGATTCGCCCGCATGCCCTGGTGATGCTGGACGAGGGTTTGGCGCGCTGCAGCGACACGCGCTGCATGCGCAACGGTGCGCTGTGATAGTCGCGTGGTATACATCCACCGCACCCACTCAAAGTCGGCTTGAGCCTCAGCCTCCGAGCCGGCCTGAGCGGCGAATTCAAGTGTTTGGATCAGGTCCCATTGTTCATCTTCGCCTAGTAACTGTCCGTCGATCAACGCCGAGAAACTGTCATAGTTTTTCACGTCCAGGGCAAGCGCCAAGAGAAATGCCTCTTTGGCCTTGGCAGGCTCATCCAGTCGCATGTAGATTTGGCCACGTAGGTGACACACACTGGACCCTAACTTAATTCCGCCATCAAGCGAAGGTGCTCTAGCAGAGGCACGGCCAGTCCACCGGGTATGGTCTTCACCAGTTAGATCGAGGGCCTCTTGCAGTTTGTTCAGTCGAACTTGGCACTGCGCAGCGAGGTATCGGCATGGCGAGCTCCAGTTGACTAAGCAGGGCCCTTGCGCATCTTCGTCTTGCTGCACAAGAAGCTGGGTGAATTCGGTATCGATACTTTCCACAGTAACATCAGGTGCATGGAACGGATCTGAGGGAGAGGGAGATCGCTTTCGGCGACGAGATACGCGACGAGCTGTGGACGTATTCGGTGTGAGATGGCGGTGCGACGCGCCAAGGGCCTCCGTCTCCTCAGACGGATGCGTCCATGTGACACTAGCATAGGTATCGGCATGTGCATACCGCGACCGAATGGAGGGCGGTAAGATACTAGAGGCCCTCGTAGCAGCTAAGGCAGCGTGAAGAGCGTCGCCATGCGTCCCGGTAGACGTCGCGCCTGACGCTGGTTCTGGCGGCGTCACACCGCTTCGTAACGGCGTGGTGAGCAGCTGTTCAGCGCGCTCGTATTGGTGCGTAAGAAAATAGGCTTGTGCGAGCCAGTAAGCGTCGTTGTAGGCGGTTTCTGTCGCTGCATTCCATTAGTTGGTGAAAAGGTACGTACGCTCAAGTGCGACCACTTGTTGACCCCAGAATATAGCCGTTTCATAGAGGTGCTGTTTCAGGGCATCGTGCATCCATCGACGTAGACGAGCTGGCAACGTGGATCTCGTATTTGCGGGCGCAGCCGAGGCGGACGCGGGGCCGGAAGGGGACTTGGTCTCCTCTTCCCCTTTACTGCTCTGTGATGAAGTCGAGGGTTGCTCCCATCCACTAGGGGGGGTCTCGTGTACAATTACGCTGGCATTGGACTCTTCCGAGGATCCGTCCCCGCCCATCGATGTGCGAGCCTGCGCACGAGTCCATGGCGCGCCATTGCGAGACACTTTCCGAGCACGTCCTTTACCTAGTAGAGGCGGAGGCATACGTGCCGTATCGCCACCCAGCACAGGTGTACTCATGACGCCAGTCGTGACCGGCGTGGGGGTACCAGGCATAGTGGTCGATCGCACAGTCGGTAGATTGGGCGTTAGGTCTAGCAGGCCACTATTGTTCGCTTCGTCGTCGTCACGCACGACGCTCAGGCTTCCATCTGCATTTATATTAAATGGAGGTGATCCCTGTTGTACCAGGGGACTCGTATCATCGCGCGGTGGTGTGACGCGTACCGATCGCGCACTGCGACGGACAGGCATGCTGCTGCACCACACCAGCAACCCAAGCGATGGCTGGAAGGAAATAGGCCGATTTTGCGACTCCTCCACTCCAACAACCCGACGCCTTGCCACGACTCAGAAAGCGCGTAGCGACGCGCTCCTGCCTCCACTTTCGAACCACGACGCGCGGGGGACAATGCCACCTGGTCGAACGGCACGCACCCCAAAGGCGGCCACCTGGGCGTATCTGCACGAGGCTCGCACACCAGGCGCCATACCCCAACCAGCATACCCCCCACAGCGAGCACACTGCGCCTCATACCATCGCCCTTATTTACTCGACCGGCCTGATATTGCTGACAAACTTCTGGCGTGGTTCGATGGAACGCAGCATGACCGTGATATGCCCTGGCGAAAGCCATGGATCGATCTAGCCGAGCCGGAAGCTAAAAAAGGAGGAGGAGGAGAGGGTCGACAGGATCTGCAGCGCCGAGCGTACGAGGTATGGATCTCTGAAATCATGCTGCAGCAAACGCGCGTAGAGACTGTGCGCAAGTACTGGTTGGCATGGATGGACAAATGGCCTACGATTGAGGCACTTGCGCATGCCTCGGTTGACGACGTGCTGAGTGCATGGCGCGGTCTGGGTTACTATGGCCGTGCTCGTCGGATCCACGAAGCGGCTCAAAAGGTCATGAATGATTCCGAACTACAAGGACAGTTGCCCGAATACGCCTCTGAGCTGTCTAAGCATATCCCTGGAGTTGGGCCCTACACTGCTGGCGCTATTTCCTCTATCGTGTTTGGCCACGCTACTCCTATCCTAGATGGCAACATAGCTCGCGTGTTATGCCGACAAGCTGGACTGTACGCAGATCCTCGTGCAAAAAGTACAACTGATTTACAATGGGAGCTCGCACGCATGCTGGTGGAAGCAGTGTCGCCAGACCGGCCAAGTGGCGTACCAGGACGCTGGAACCAAGGCTTGATGGAACTGGGAAGCACGCATTGTACCCCCACGAACCCAGGCTGCGAAACATGCCCTATCCAGGCTACCTGCGCAGCCTACATTGAAGGTCAAGTGTACGAAAAAAAAGGCACCTCTAGCGCACGAGCAGAAAGAGACATCGAGGATCTATGTACAATATGCCAACCGCTACCTGACCCTGCAGATGCTGGTGACGACGCCGACGACCCACCACCCTCCTCCCCCCCTCGTAAGAAAAAGCTGCAGCAAATGACCCTAATGGGGACTACTATGAAGACAGCGGAACCCAAAAAGGCCAGGGCAAAAATGGCATCGGCCATCAAATATGCACAACTGTTCCCAATGCGCATACCCAAGCAAGCGCCACGAACAGAGCATCGGCTGGTATGCATCGTTCGAACGACAGGCAAAACACCTCGGTACCTTCTCGTGAAACGGCCCGATCAAGGATTGCTAGCAAGTCTATGGGAATTTCCAACAACGACGCTCAATCATGATGAAGATAAAGACGTATCCGCCTTGGCTAACGCCTACATACAGACCCTGGCAATTCCGCCGCCAACAGCGGGCGATTCACCCTACATGACACTGCAAGTGAACAGAATCCAGTCCCTTGGCACAGTGCGCCATGAATTCAGTCATTTGCATTGGCTCATGTACGCTGTGCTTGTGGATGTGACATGTCATGCAGCATCGGGAGCATCTGACATCGACATCAGTCGATTGCAGTGGCAGACAACTGGCGGGGTAGAGGCTGCTTCGATGGGCACAGGTCTGCGGCGGTGTTGGTCTCTGGTTCCTACTGATGAGCCATGTCAATAGTGCATTATTGAACGACCTGTGCTCTATGCTATGCAACGTTGGCTGCAGTCCAGCTAAGCCATTGGCATGTGGAGGTCAAAGCAGCATAAGAATGCATAGAACGCGGGAGATTGCCCATTAATATCATAACAGCGGGTATATACACATGTCATGACCGTATTTCTCCACAATGATTCGCTCAGCTAATTGGCGTACGCGCTCCGAAGCATTACGAATGAACTCAAAGCAACATTGCTTGCACGGCTATACTGCATGCCGTGTTGGTAAAAAGCAATCGGGTCTGTAAAGACGTGCGAAAAGCCTATTTTGGATAAAAAGGCGGGGGGCAAACACTTCTGCTTTCTCAACCTCCCTTCGACTTCGTCACAGGTCCCCCCTCCTCTACCCTAACTCACATTCACGACTGGTCGTGTTAAGACACATTTCTACCATCAACCCAAATATTAACTATGAAGTTCTCGACTCTTTTCACTGTTGCTGCTGTCCTTGTGGCCGGCGTTGTCTCGGCCGCTCCTGAGCGTGCTCACGAGCTGAAGGCTCGCGTGCAGGCTGAGAACGGTCTGGAGAAGCGCCGTGGTAACGGCAAGATGACCTGGTACGGTGGCGGTATGCTTAGCGCCCCGGCTTGCGGTGGCTCCGCTCCCTCGGACAGTGACCACGTTGTGGCTGTCCCTGCGGATGGGAACACTGGCCGCTGCAATCAGCGTGTTCGCTTCCACTACCAGGGAAAGACGGCCGAGGCCGTGGTTCGTGACTACTGTGATGGCTGCGAGTACGGTCACTTTGACGCTACCCGTGGTCTCTTCCAGAACTTTGCTGACCTCGACGCCGGTGTCCTCACTGGTGTAGACTACGAGTTCATCTGAGTGCATTAGTCGCTTATCTGCGAACGCACTTTTTCTATTTGGGTGTTTTGAGTTATGGTTATTTTGAGACGGTCTCAATGATTGCATGCGGCTATCTCACGTCTCATTTGTGAATGTTGTGCAATGAGTGAAAGTTGACAAACGTTGATGGGCCAAGGCCTTTACGGGCCTGGCTCGCCTGTCGACAATTAGACAATGATACCTGTGAATATTTAACCGGGAGGGTTACCGGTTGATTTTATTCTTTCTGACCTTTTTCTTCCTATTCGCCTGATGACATTTCATCCCTCTTTCGCATATATTAGTTAAGTATTCATTTCTGCTGCTTCATGGATGCTGGTCATCCATGGTGCCTCTTTGTTTGAAATGTTATTTATTCTTGTCTGTTTCCCATATTTCTGGTTTTGTGTGTGCATTGGTGTTGGGTATCTAGAAATTCGCTACAAGAATGGAGATCGCATAGTCGTTCGTGCTGAGCCACTCCCGACTGAACTCCAGTACTGTCCACCAAACTGCTGCAGCGCACTAAGCGCATCACTTCCTCGTTCTGCAATGCTACTCAGTGACACGTTGTTCCACTGCGGAGCCAAATATGACGAGGCATTCTGCGCTGCTGTAAAGGCAGCCATAGCACCTGTAGAGCCTTGGGCAGACGCCTTGCGCGCTTGCCGAACCATGTTAGTAGCCTCAGCAATTTTTTCGATGTTGGTTTCCAGAACAAGTCCACCTTGAATGATCTGGTCTACCACTGCATGGACTTCATCAAAATGGAAGATCAGATCCAGCTCACATACGTTCTCAAAGCTCCGGTCCAGCGCTTCCACTATAACCTGAATAAGATCCAAAATCCCCAGCTCACTTTCACTTTGATCCACCACAAGAACAAAGTATAGCGTGGCATAGTGACGGTAGATGACGCGTAGCTCGTCATCAGGCCGCCAGCGATGTGTAACACTTTGGCGTTGTGCATTGGATTCTATCGCATCGTAATGAATCCAGTAATCTGTATCATCATCGTCATCACTTGTCACTTCTTCATCTTGGCTAGAGTTTGTACTTTTGTGACTTTTGAGTTTCGACCATGCGTCGTTCACAGGTGGTGGGAGAAGGGGTGTCAATTCAGGGGCGTCTAAGAAGTTGCAAACCGTCGCATCGTCTCTACGACTCACAAGTTGAAAGATCAGCTGAATCAGAGCTTGTTGGCGGTCCGTAGGTAGTTGAGAATAGAACTTGGTCATACGTGGACGACCATAATTATTGATGATCAAAGCTGCCCGGATGGTCATGGCAGCTTTCTCAGCGTGGCAACGCAAAATCGAATGGAATACGCAGCTTGACGACAGTGCGCGGCGCTCACGTCCCATCTCGTGACCTCCACAATACGAAGCTACGATGCACGGTGTTTGTCTGCTATTGATGGCACTGGCTCTTTGTAGTAGTATAGACGCGATGAAATATCGTCTAACAGCCAATCCATGCCTGCATCTACGTTAAGACCCTGTACTGCGCTTGAAGCTTGGATGCGCCATGAATGGGATTGAATATCATCTAACCGTAAAGACTGGTATAGAGTTAGTATGACGTTCGGGACGAATAGTCTTACTTTACGAATAGCATCGGTTGTCTGCGCACCCTGCACATCTTGTTTATTAGCGAAGACGAGAAGACTGGCTCCTGCTAAGCGCTTGTGTCTGTCAGATACACTATGCCAGTCACGTACATCTTCATGCAGTAGTTTCCATAGCTCAGTGCGGCAGTCTTCCATGCGGCTCAAGTCACAGCTATCCACGACCCAGACCACACCATCGGTCTTTTCAAAGTAGTTCCGCCAGTATGGGCGAAGGGTACGTTGTCCGCCCACATCCCCTACTATGTTAGCTTGCTCACACCATGCTGTGTCGTACAAATATTTACTGTAAACCTGATGGTCAGAAACATATAATCTCACGTACCCTTTTCGTACCAGTGTTCGGATGGAAAAGCCAAAAGTTGGACTAATGGTATCTATGGGCTCATGCAGGAGCCGTTTTAGGGTGGTGGTTTTCCCTGCATTGTCCAGGCCGAGAAATAAAATTCGAACTTCACGATCTTTATCTAAATGGTAAGCTTCTGTTTGACGCACACTTGTTTTTCTGTATGATAGACAGCAGCCCCATGCCTGCGTGCAGATCCGGCTCTTGCAGCTCTGCGCAGATGGTGCTCCTATCGTTGTGGAGGGCGATTTCTTCCTCCACTGCCCGGCTGAGCGCCGGTAGGGCCGGATTTACGTTATGCATTGGCCCAATGAAAGGAACTCTATTGCTCGGCTCGGCTATCACTCCAGTGGGGAAAGGTCTCTCCGCCCGCACGATTTTGCACTTTCTTCACCTAAGACATCATGCCTGAATTGAAGCGTTACTCGCGTGAGGAAATTGCAAAGGTACGTCGTTTTCGGACAAGAGTCCCCAGGCTAACAATATACAGCACAACAAGCCGGATGATCTTTGGATCATTATCGACTCGTATGTGTACGACCTGAGTGACTTTATCGATGGTCACCCAGGTGGTCAGGCCGTCCTTCTTATGGAGGACATCGCCGGTCAGGATGCCACTGAGGCCTTCTTGTATGTATAAGACGCATGTTTTCTAACTCTGATAGTGGTCTGCACCAGATGGAAGTGCTCATGCGCTACCAGAAGCTCCGTATCGGCCAAGTTGAGGGCGAGGAGCCGAAGATTCACGTACGTCTCTGTGTATGAATGTTGCTAACCCAATAGTACCCGCAATCGGGTGAAATCTCGCGTGTGCCATATGCTGAGCCAGCTTGGCTTGTGGAGCCGTTCTCTTCGCCATACTACAACGAGTCTCACCGTCGTCTTCAGCGTGAGTTCCGTAAGTTCGTGGACGAGAAGGTGACCCCTGTTGCTGAGAAGTGCGAAGCTAGCGGCGAGCGTCCTGACGTTGAGCTTGTTCAGCTCATGGGTAAGCTTGGCATCAACGCCATGCGTCTCGGTCCAGGCAAGCACCTGCATGGCCGCAAGCTCTTTGCGGACATTAAGCCAGAGGAGTTTGACTACTTCCACGAAATGATTATTACCCAGGAGCTGGTTCGCACCGGCTGCCGTGGTTTCATGGATGGTCTTCAGGGTGGTATGGTTATCGGTCTTCCCCCTGTCATCAACTTCGGTTCGGACGAGATGAAGAAGGAGATTGTGGAGCCTGTGTTCAACGGTGAGAAGTTCATCGCTCTTGCCATTACGGAGGCTTTTGCTGGTAGCGACGTTATGGGTCTGCGTACCTACGCCAAGAAGACTGAGGATGGTCAGCACTACATTGTAAACGGTACTAAGAAGTGGATTACCAACGGTAACTTTGCCGACTACTTCACGACGGCTGTGCGTACCGACGAGGGCTTCGCCGTGATCCTCATTCCTCGCTCGCTCGGTGTGGAGACGCGTCTGATCCACACATCGTACTCGCCTTGCGCTGGTACCGGTTTTGTGATGTTCAACAACATCAAGGTGCCAGCCAAGAACGTGATTGGCGAGGACGGTATGGGTATCCCGATTGTTCTCTCGAACTTCAACCACGAGCGCTGGGTCATGTGCTGTGGTACCATCCGTGGTGTGCGTGCTGTGTGCGAGCACCTCATGCTCTGGATCCACCAGCGCAAGGTGGCCGGCCGCCCGCTCACTGCGCAGGCTGTCATCCGCCAGAAGATTGCGTTCCTTATTGCGCAGGCCGAGGCTGGTCAGTCATACCTGGAGCACATTACGCTGCAGATGAACAAGATGTCGTACAGGCAGCAGGCCAAGTTCCTTGCTGGTCCGATTGCTCTGCTCAAGGCGTGGTCGACGCGTATTAGCCACGAGGCTGCCGACAACGCAGTCCAGATCATGGGTGGCCGTGGTCTTACTCGCAGTGGTATGGGCAAGAAGATCGAGAACTACAACCGTAACTACAAGTATGACGCCGTTCTTGGTGGTACGGAGGAGGTGCTCGCCGACCTGGGTATCCGCCAGTCGTTCCGCTTCTTCCCTCACGATGTCAAGCTCTAATTGAGCTGAAATAGCCTTCTCCTCTCTGATTATGCCATCGTATAGATAGCTTGTGTACTCAACCGTCTATCTCTAGAACGAATTGCGAAACCATGTATGCCTATCATGTTGTTGGGCCCTACGGCGGACCACATGGCTGCTGTCCATGTGGAGGAGGTCCATCGCTCGTTTCTCGCATTTTTTATTTTTGTCGTCCCCCATGAGCCGATCCACGCTGTCGAAACGCGTAAGCAAAACGTCAACGGGCACTCATGCCTCTTCGAGTCCGAGGTGCAGCAAGAAGTCAAAGTCCTCCTTTCACCACAAAGCACGCGATGACGAGAAGCGTTGCGAGCTTGACCAACTCATGCAGCAATGGCGTACTTCGACCTCGCCGCCTGTTCGAGTGCGTATCATGAAGTCGACTTACCCACCAGTCTACCCTTAAAAAGACTACCAAAGGAAAGCCGTCCGTTACTACTATCAGCAAAGCGCTACGTGATTTTGAACACTTATCAACGTAAAACCTATCCTTCTTTACAGTTTCGGCTTCACTACTTCGCCACCCACACGGATCGAGTCGATGGGCTTGGCATCGTGCAAGGTGGCGTGCACATGGTGCTGGTACGAAAAGACTTTGCGTTGGTACTCTGAAAGACCGTAATCAGGTACCATGCTCGAATTGTTGTCAATGTGCAGCAAGCGCGATGTAATCAAGCGACCGATCATCGGCATAAACTGGGCATGTCAGCTTGCTTTCCTATATGAGCACATACCTTCAGGCCATGACCTGAATCACCTGAAGCAACCAGAAGACCATCCACATCGGGGTGGAAATCAATCAAGAAGTTTTCGTCCGCCGTGTCACAGTACCAGCAGATGCGTGTAAACAGTCTCTTCGCTGTGGGGTTAGGGCCGTCGAGGCGAAGGATAGGGTACATGGTCATGAGCTCCTTCGTCATTACCTCAACGTATTCATGGTCGTCTGCACGTGGGTATTCCGTGCTGTTGTAGTCACGCGGGTCCGGTGTCGGCGATCCAGCCTGGCCATGTGAGACAAGATTGATAACATACCTTGTGGATGGCACACTTCAAAATGCCATCTGCATTCGGTTCGAACGTGTACAGACCTGAATCCATGTTGAATGTCACAGGCGTGCCACGGAATAGCTCTGCCACTTCAGGGAATAATTGGAATGTAACGACACAGTGCGCCGAAGGACGCAACACTTTTTCTTTCAGCGGCACCTGCAATGTTTCCAGGAGCGATGGCGTCCAGCTGCCCGCCGCAATCACCACGCTATCTGCACGGAACTCGCGACCATCACTTGTGATAGCACCGCACACACGGGGCTTGTTGTTTGAGCCTGGGGTAAATAGAAGTTTGCTAATGAGTGCATCCGAGACCACTTTCACGCCCAGCTTCTTGGCCTCATCCAGGACAGCAAACGTCGCGTTGCCCGCTTCCGCCCAGCCGGCCTGCGGATTGAAGTAGCCTGTCTGCGCACCAGGACCAAAGGTCGTGAAAGCTTCGCCCAGGTGGGGGCGCAGGGATTCTGGGAAGGCATGCTTGGCCTCTTCATTTGACGTAATCGTGCGGGCCAGCGGACGCGTTTCGCGGGACGCTGCTTCGTACGCATTCATGACAGGCTGACCTGCAAAATTCACGCCTTCTTTGATCCATACCGAGTGGGGGCCTGTTGGCATGCCCGAGCGGAAAATAATGCCCACCTCATGGTAAAAGGGGGCATACAGCGGATCTGAGCGCCACAGCGCTATGCATTTCTTGCCGAGATCACGGTACAATTGGTCCTAGAGTGTAAGCAAGCATTAGTACGTACGCCATAGTCTGACCGAATAATTTTGTTCAAGTCATTCGAAGCTGCATTACCAGATGCATGGCCATCTGCCGAGCGATCCACAATCGTCACCTGGTGCCCCAAGCGCGCCAGTTCCAAAGCTGTGGTCGCACCGAATGTACCAGCTCCAATGATTAAGACGTGGCTGAATGCGCTCATATCAATGCCAAATACAAAAGTAGTGGTAGAAGAACAAGACGATAGTTATGTGCGTCCTACTTCCCAAACGGCCTTTGTCCGAACGGCCACAATCTTCTGACTATTATTGCGCAAAAGTGTTGCCTCCTTTTATTGAGTCATGTCTCGGCGCTAAATCTGGTGACATGCAGGCCCCAATGAAAATTTCACGCTGACCCCTCATTTAAGCACCACCCCACGCGCACGGGGTCCCTTATCACCCAGTGTATTTCTGTAATTTTAACACGACCAGCGTTGCGTGCGTGTAGCTAGACAAGTGTTTCGACGCGTTGTCGAGGGGGTATGGACAACGACGCCGCTCAGGGTAGCCCACCACGCTCACCATCCTCTGCTCTGGACGAGAGAGGTGTAACCACCCAGGAGCTTATCATGGGTATGTCGGAGCCGGAGGACCCTGTACTGTTAGACGACGTACGTGTCGTTGAAGTCTCGTCTACCCAAAGACCAAATACCTCCGCCCCTTCTACGGCTACCACCACTGGCTTTTCCCTTACTGCACCAGCACCTTTGCCTTCTACCCATCCAAGAACAGAGAGTACGAAGAATCCATCGCCTCCTATTCCAGAGGCGGAGCATCCTGCCGCTGTAGTGCCTCCTGCAGAAGATGAGGCCGTGACATCCAAGGCCGATGAGCCTGCGACCAGCACAGCCACCTCTCTCGGATCCTCTACGGACAAGATCGTTTCAGAAAAGAACACTCCGTCTGGTAGTGAACCTGAGCGGCCCACGACATCCAAGGGCACAGATGCGGAGAAGATCATCGGACGTCCTGCACCGTCGACCTCGGAAACGCCCACATTAGTACCAAAGGGCAAGGAACCAAAACGAGCCACCCTCACAACCACACAACAAAGCAACACTGCCAGCACATCTTCTCTTCCCGAGGATGAGGCGAACGCTATAGATAAAGAGGAAATGCCACAAGCCTCCCAGTCACGCAAACGGGCACGAAGCCCCAGCCCTGTGGATCCATTGTCTATGCCCGCACCACCACGGCCTACTATTCGCCTTTCATTCCCTTTGCATAAAGAGGGGAAGGGCAAAAGTGAGTATATCTACAATATTCCCAAGCTGGCTGTCAAACAACTCAAGAACAAATACCCAGAGTGGACGTCGTGGTACAGTGCCATGTACTTGGAACAGGATGAAGCTAAATCTACGCGTGAATTGGGTCTGTCTGTCCAAGAACTTAAAGATCTAGGTGGACTCGCGAAGCTCTTACACAAATACCCGACACAAGGCCCTGCTACGCACTTATCACGCAAACGTCGTGTGGACGAGTACGATGTTGGCTCGTATGATACCAAGGACCCCTTTGTGGACGACTCAGAGTTGGGCGTGGATGAACCTACGCACATTGTACGCACACAAGCAGATGGCTTTTACGTCGCGCAAGGCAAGGTCGAGTTGGCCCGTGCAAAAATGAGCGCTATTCCATCGTCACGCTCAGCCTCAGCATTCCGATCAAGTATCGGCAGCAGTGGTAGTCGTGGATGGGCTGCGGGTCGCACCAACAAGCTGCTGGCCAAGCGAGCTGCGTCGCGTCGACAGGAGGGTAGTGTAGAGCCGAAATCGCCATCGCCACAAGTTGCAGCCGTGCCCAACCCTACGTCCGCGCCCACCGAGTCGGTGCCTAAAGCGACAACGATATCATCGGCAGAGACACCCAGCACTTTGGCTACCACGTCCGCGCCATCAGCCGAAGCACCACTGACCGAGTTAGCCACTATGGCCCCTGCGCCCAGTCAGAAGGAGGGCAATGACAAGAAGAAGAACAAATATCCCACACGCCCAGTTCACCCTCAACTGCAAGCGATGTTTGACCATTTGAAAACCCTGGTGAGTCAAGCTAGCTTCGCTGTAAAGACCAAGTTCCCGCCAGAACTTAAACCCCCGTTGATCGAAACGGCCAAGCTGGCTGTGGAGCTGGATGAGTACAATGAGAACTTTTTTAATTACCTTCCGTCTATTTTCCCATACAATCGGTTCACGATGATGAAGCTCACCAAGCGTGAGTTTTTTCACAAGCATATGGCGTATTTTAAAGAGTTGCAGGAGGAGCACTTTGAAAAGCTTGGCCGGCTAATTCAAGAGAGTTTTCCTGCACAGGTCGCCGAGTATGAAGCGCTTTGTCTGGAACGCGGTGTCGAAGGCAAGGATAACACGGATGGTGGTGTCGACGACGAAGTGAATGAAAATGGTGCCGGCGAGGATTCGCGCCTGCTGGAGACCGATGACCTCGTGAAGCGATTCCGTTGGAGCGATGATATGCGTGATGAATTGTTTACCATTGTTACGGTGGAGAATGCTATGAGTGAAATTCGCAACGAAAAACTGTATGTGGTGATATCGTCGGCTAACGCAACCCTAGAAAATTGGAAAATTCACCGGAGACGTACAGTGAAATCAATGCACGCAAGTCGTTGTACAAACGTGTACGTACCAAGCCACTTTTCTCACAGCTAGCTCGTGGAACTGTTCCCGCAAGACGGGTGGGTCACTTCGACGAACATTTCCCGTGAATGTATGTATATGGATGACTAACAACAGATGGGCTCGTGAAAAAACGGCGTGATCGCGAAGATGCATTGCAGTATGAAGATATGGCGTATTAATTATAGCTCTGTAGTCATCGATGATGTATTCATAAACGCATCCAATTCGGCATCGAGGTCGGCCGCCGATAAGGCCGGCCGCGATGTCGGTGCCGATTTTTTTGTACGTCGTGGTTTTTTAGGTCGTGCCTCAGAAGGCAACGGTGCCAGGCGCGCAGCGAGTGACGAGTTGGTGGTCGGCTCAAGAGAGACAGACACATCGAGAACTTGATCATGAAACGTCATGCCATGCAGTTGTTGCTGCACTTTTTGTGCATCAGCCTCGTTCCTGAACCACGCTGTAACTTGGCCTGTGGGCCGACCTGCTGCATCGTACTGGTAGGTAAGAGAACGGGTCCACATCGACGTACCTGTATGGAAGGGCCTTTCACAAGGGGGGCTATACCCACAAGAAGAGATCGAATACGGTCAGGAGCTACTTCGTAATGGACCTGTCGCAGCACGACTTTGATACCATGCGAGGAGGCAGGTCGTGAAGGCCGTGCGTGACGGCGTGCCTGGCCGTCCTGGTGTTCGTCAAATTTATCGTGGGTCCACGGCTTTTCGTACGGGGTATATTTACGCCGCGCTACGTGTGTGGACTGACCACGTAGCTGCGACAACGATTGCTGCCACAACCGTGAGGATGCCATAGCCTCCTCGTACGTCGGACGGTCATCACCTAGGGCGAGGTTCCTGCGCCTTCCCCACATCACTTACCTAAGCATATTCACGTGGCGGGAAGTCGAACACGGTGGAAAGTGGAAGATTACGTAGGGCCAACACAGAGCTTCGCAATGCCAACGTGGAAGCCGCCGGCCGCGCGGGCGTATTTATTGAGAGCCACCGGGGGTCTTCGCCGCTTTCTCCCACTTCAAGATGATTGCATCAGCGAAGCCAACACTGCTGAGCGTAGTGTTCGCGCTCTTTTCGCTTCTGTCTGTGTCGCTGTTCCTGTCGTCTACGCCGTACGGTGGTACCGGTGTGGCTGCGCAGGACAAGCGTAGTGAATATGGTACAGTGATCGGTATTGACTT
This sequence comes from Malassezia pachydermatis, assembly GCF_001278385.1. Taxonomy (NCBI): domain Eukaryota; kingdom Fungi; phylum Basidiomycota; class Malasseziomycetes; order Malasseziales; family Malasseziaceae; genus Malassezia; species Malassezia pachydermatis. Next base: position 102,127 of record NW_017253139.1, read on the forward strand.
GGGTACGACCTATTCGTGTGTGGGTGTCCAACGTCAGGGCCGTGTAGAGATTATCGCGAACGACCAGGGTAACCGTATTACGCCGTCGTATGTGGCTTTCACGAAGGACGACGAGCGTCTGATTGGTGATGCTGCGAAGAACCAGGCTGCACAGAACCCGGAGAACACGATCTTCGATGCGAAGCGTCTGATCGGCCGCAAGTGGGGCGAGTCGGATGTGAAGAAGGACCTGAAGCACTTCCCGTTCAAGCTCGTGGAGAAGAACGGCAAGCCTGCGATCAAGGTCGCTGTTCGTGGTGAGAACAAGGTGTTTACGCCGGAGGAGATCAGCGCTATGGTGCTGCAAAAGATGAAGGAGACTGCGGAGGCGTACCTTGGCCACAAGGTGACGCATGCTGTGGTGACGGTGCCTGCGTACTTCAACGATGCGCAGCGTACCGCTACCAAGGATGCCGGTACCATTGCCGGTCTCGAGGTGCTCCGTATTGTTAACGAGCCTACTGCCGCGGCCATTGCCTACGGTCTGGACAAGAAGGAGGGTGAGTCGCAGATCATCGTGTACGACCTGGGTGGTGGTACGTTCGATGTGTCGCTTCTCTCGATTGACTCGGGTGTGTTTGAGGTGCTGGCTACCGCGGGTGACACGCACCTGGGTGGTGAGGACTTTGACAACCGTGTTTCGGAGTACATCCTCAAGCAGTTCAAGAAGAAGGAGGGCGTGGATGCCTCGGGCAACAAGCGCAGTGTTGGTAAGCTCAAGCGTGAGGTCGAGCGTGCGAAGCGTACGCTGTCGAGCCAGATGAGCACCAAGATTGAGATTGAGAGCTTCTTCGATGGCAAGGACCTCTCGGAGACGCTGACGCGTGCCAAGTTTGAGGAGCTGAACGTGGACCTGTTCCGTCGTACGCTTAAGCCTGTGGAGCAGGTGCTTAAGGACGCTGGTGTGAAGAAGGACGAGATTGACGATGTAGTACTGGTTGGTGGTTCGACACGTATCCCGAAGGTGCAGCAGATGCTCAAGGAGTTCTTCAACGGCAAGGAGCCCTCGAAGGGTATCAACCCTGACGAAGCTGTCGCCTGGGGTGCCGCCGTCCAGGGCGGTGTGCTTTCCGGTGACGAGTCGCTGGGCGGTGTGGTTCTGATTGACGTCAACCCGCTGACGCTCGGTATTGAGACGACCGGTGGAGTGATGACCAAGCTGATTCCGCGTAACACTGTGGTGCCGACCAAGAAGAGCCAGATCTTCAGCACGGCGGCGGACAACCAGAACACGGTGCTCATCCAGGTGTACGAGGGTGAGCGTTCGATGACCAAGGACAACAGCCTTCTCGGCACCTTTGAGCTGAACAACATTCCGCCGGCGCCCCGTGGTGTGCCTCAGATTGAGGTCACGTTTGAGATCGATGCCAATGGTATCATGAAGGTCTCGGCTGCCGACAAGGGCACAGGTCGCAGTGAGTCGATTACCATCACCAATGACAAGGGCCGTCTCTCGAAGGAGGAAATCGACCGCATGGTCGCTGAGGCCGAGGAGTTCGCTGAGCAGGACGAGGCTATTCGCAAGCGTGTAGAGGCCATCAACGCGCTGCAGAACTTCATCGGTACGCTGCGCAACCAGATCACCGACAAGGAGGGTCTGGGCGGTAAGCTCGATGACGACGACAAGGAGACCATCCAGCAGCATATCAAGGAGGCTGAGACCTGGATGGAGGAGAACGCCGAAAACGCTGAGGCGCAGGACATTGAAGAGCAGTTCAGCGAGCTTCAGGCGGCTGTAGCGCCGATCACCGCCAAGGTGTACCAGGGTAGTGGCGCTGGCTCCGATGAGCCGCTCAACTACCACGATGAGCTGTAATCGTAGAGAACACGCGTTGGTCATAGGTAGTGTTTGCGTGGCGCTACAAAACAAATCCAGATGTGTGCAGTTGAGTTGATACTTTCTATGTTACAGATTATATATGGGGATCAGTCGGGCACACTGTAATGATTGACGGCAAAGGGGGCATTCGGCCTTCTCCTTCGCCCATTCCGTAATACAGTCCCAGCAGAACACATGTCCACACTCTGTTACAGCACTTGTGCCCTGCTCTGGCGCCCGTCGGTCCATGCACAAAGTGCAGCGCAATACATCCTCGGCAATGGCTTCGAGCTGTGTCGTCTTTGCGCGTACAGACGCTTGCATGGCATCCCAACGCTCTTGGTCGGCAGCCGTTTTGATGGGGCCCATACCAAGACGATCAGGTGTAACAGGCACATCTGCGTCAGGGTACTGCAGTGGTACAGAGGTTGCAGAGAGCGTGGCGCCTTGCGACAAGGAATTTTCATCGCCGGGCTTGATAAAGGTATGATCCAACTGCACGGCCTGGGCAGGACGACTAGCGGTAGGCGCTGCCTTCATGGCATCGGATCCCTCGAGCATTTCCTTTTGCGCTTCTTGGGCTTGTGTCCACGTACGATGAAGTGACATGCTAGCCTTGACAATCAACTGGATGGCCAACAACACACCTAACACTTCGTACGATAATGGCTTGGACCCGGGACGACGTGCACTCGCATAGATGTAGTCCACCTTCGCAAGGCGGTGGGCAATGGTATAGTAGCGTCCCCATAAATAAAAGACGGCCAGCTGTGCTGCTGATGCATAGGCCAACCAGCCATCCGACGCACTAAGCACATGCGAGCCTGGCAGTGTCGCGGCGAGCCATTGGATGCTGTCCTCCACTCGATCTTTCCAAGATCGCCGTTGCGTGAGAGCTGCTACATCCAGCTCCCCGGTGGCTTCGGCCATACGGGCCTGTAGCTCCGCTCGTTGACGTTGCTGCGTTATACGCTGGTCCTTCCGCACAATCCATGTACGTGCTCGTCCATAGGCCCGCGTCAATACATAAGGCGCCAGCACATAGAAGGACAAAAACACAGCACGTCGCTTCACGCTGACAACGCGCCCCGAAGAACGATGCCGCATCATGGAATTCACATACTCTTCACCAAGTGACTGTGCACCACCCAGTGTGCTCAGCGAGAAGTACGCAACGCTCGCGATCAGTGCAAGAGCCTCTTCATACAGGTGAGTTCGACGAGATCCAAATAGGTTTGTTGCCACATCCTTTAATTGTTCGTAGAATAGATCTCTATAATATGCATCCTTCTGGTGTAAACGGACAATCTCTGCCTGTGCCGCACGAGGGTATCCTAGCCTGGCAGGCGTACGACGCCTTTCCGCACGATCCATAGCCCCACACTCGTTCACGGTGGTGTCCAAGTCCAATGCCTCTCAATTGCTCTCACGTGGTCGGCACATATGCACGTGAAGCCGAGTGCACGGATTCAAGCGCAATCGTATCTCGCCGGTAAACAAAAACCATCGTCTTTCTTTCAACGGTAGAGCCTACGCACTAGAGTTCAAGGTACACCGCCACTCCAATTCGCTCCCGTGATTGGAGAAAGGGAAGATCATTAATGTCATTTTACTTATGTTACATTGGATTTTTGTAATTATAAATAGAGTTCTGCCCTAGTTCACTGTAGGAATTTCCGTAATTCAGCCTACCAATTAAGGGGTAGATGTGCGAATAAATGCCACGTCAACACCTGTAGTGCAGGTCCGCTCGTTTGTTGGTTAGAGTCATTCTAGCGGACATACTGTGGCGCACCAATACTTTTCTCCCTGGCCGTAGCTGTGTGTTTCGGGCGGCCCGTGTACAATTCAAATTGAGCGCTGTTTGCGAATCTGTTCCCCCTACCCCTACCATCACACAAATGTTCGCTAAGACCTTCTCGGCTCTCGCTATCGTTTCGGCTGCCGCTGTGGTTGCCCAGGACAGTGGCATGACCGTTGCCACCCCGCCTGTGGCCAACCAGTGCCAGCCCCTCCAGATCACCTGGAAGGGTGGTCAGGCTCCTTACTTCCCCCGTATCACTGCTCCGGGCAACCCCTCGGAAGTGGTGGACGGCCTTGACAAGTACCAGAACACTCAGGACACCAAGATCTCGGGCTGGCCTGTGTCGGTTCCCCAGGGCCAGAAGTTCACTATCTACGTCTGTGACTCGAGCGGTGCTTGCAACGGTTCGGCCCCTATTACCGTGGGTGCTGGCTCGGACAGCTGCTTGAACGGTCAGAGCGGCGGTGGTGGTGCCGCTGGTGGCGCTGCTGGTGGCTCGTCGTCGAAGTCGTCGGGTGACAACAACTCGTCGTCGAAGTCGTCGGGTGACAACAGCTCGTCGTCGCAGCAGTCGTCGTCGCAGTCGTCGTCGCAGCAGTCGTCGTCGTCGTCGAAGCCTACCTCCAGCTCGGGCGCCGGTGCTGCCGCTGGTGGTGCCTCGAGCTCGGCTGCCGGCGGTGCCTCGTCGGTCGCCTCGCAGGCTACCAACGGTGCTGCCACCTTCAGCGGTGTTCCGGCCGTTGTTGCTGGTGTCGTTGGCGCCGTCGTTGCTGCTCTCATCTAAATTTGATTTTTAATTCTATTGTCGTAGCTAGTAGGCGCGATATTTAGTTTCTGTTCCATATTCGCTATGAGCAAGATCATACATTGAACTAAAATTGTGGCAAACATTGTGTGTTATTTACTTGGCGCGGGGATTCGGGTAAAGCCGAATGAGGCCCGTGCTCTATGAGAATCACTTAGGGCTTAGCACTCTCGCTGAAGAATAACTACTGAGAATTTGCCGGATTTTAGCATCACTTGAAAATCTTCTAATGCTGGAATCAATTCTTATATTGTTACCTGTCATATTTTTGATAGCATATACAATCCACAAACATCTCCTATTGAAAGGATTCTCTAACGTCACGCCTCTGATGCCCTTCGCTTCAAAGCGTGCCAATATACATTTTCACCCATCTATCTATGTACTATCTTGAGATCAGACTATCTTTCACATACAAGCCCTGCTATCCATATGAAATACTACGTAAAGATATATATATATCGAGTCATATAATCACATAACGACACAGCCTTTGCACCCCTTCGGAACAGTGCCGTTGTCCTGAGGGCGAACAGCTGCCGTGCCCGTCGCACCTGGCGTAGCAGCAGTATACGCGTCTGGCTTGGTAAATGTTTGCTCCTGATTGTACCGGCGAATTTCACTAACAAGGTCATTGAAAGCCTCGTCGACATTTACACGGTGCTTGGCCGATGTCTCGACAAATGGACACCCGATCTGCCTTGCCATAGCATACCCCTCTTTTCATATTAGCCGATGAAGTAAAAATACATACCAGAGGTGCTTACTTGCCTCTCCGACTCCAAGTCACATTTATTAGCCACCATCACCATAGGGAAGTAATCTTTGTCTTTCACTCGCAACACCTGCTGGTGGAATGTTGCGATTTCTTCAAAAGAGCTCCGGCTCGTGATACTGTATACCAACAGGAATCCCTCTCCTGTACGCATGTACTGCTCACGCATTGCTCTACTGGTATTAGTCGTACCCTCTTGCAGCGACGTACGAGTATTCTTCTTGTCCTGCGGTATCCAATACATCCAGCAATGCCACTTCATCATCAATCATACATTGTTTACGGTAAGAATCTAGAGTGTGTTAACCATTGGTCATTTGCATGCAGTTTACCTACCTTCAATGGTTGGGTCGTATTCGTCCACAAAATGGTTTTGACTAAATTGGATGGTGAGGGCGGACTTGCCTACACCCCCGCCACCAACAACAACCAGTTTATATTCCCGAAGAAACTTCGCCTGCGGCTTGGTGTCAGCTCTCATTCTAGACATCTGAGACAGGCCGCCATGCACAGCGCCTACCCGTGCACGGTGGATGACGTACCTTCGACATAACAGCTGTGGAGTGAATCAAGGATCACCGGTCCAGGTATCAACTAGAAAAGAGACAGTATAAGCCCGTACACAGATCCCGCTCTGTTCACCACGTTAACGTGTTCCTTTGATCAGGGTGCGACGCCGAGTGGTAAGGTTTGTCGCCAAATACCAACGTGTCAGCTGCCGATATGTGTCGCCCGCCTTTCACGTGACGTGTCCAAGCAACCAGCCGATGGCAGCGAACGTGGAGGTACACACGAGCGCGTCGCACTCCGCTTTTCAGGTGCGCGTGTGACGTTAGCTGGGCGGCAAGCCGCGCGTTCGCTCATGGTTGGCCTAGGCACGTCTCAGGGGCGAGAGAAAGATGGGTCCGTTCAGATGGAGCGGTTTCGTCGTAGCCCTTTATCCTCTCCATCGAGTGTCAACGAAACATCTTTACTGTGGACAGACCAGCGGAAATACACGGTCATTGTTGATGCCGGTTCATCTGGGTCGCGTCTGATGGTCTATTCATGGCGAGATGTCGGATGGGACAGAAAGTACCGACTGCATCACCAGCTTCCGCTCGATGTCTTACCTACGATCGAGCGGGGCGTACCGCCAGAGTCCGACCAGGCGTGGCAGGTAAAAGTTGAGCCAGGTCTCTCTTCGTTTGCGGGTCGAACGGGTGAGCTCCGGCCCTACTTGGAGGGACTACTTCTACATGTGCGTGCTGTGGTACCTGAGCATGCGTTACCGCATACGCCCATTTACGTCATGGCTACGGCAGGCATGCGACTGCTCGAACCTGTAGAGCGACAAGCGATTCTCTTGGAAACATGTCGTGTTCTTCGTGAACATCCCTTTCAATTTGAGGGGTCTCTTTATGACTATACGGATGCCGATGCAGACAGTGCTTGTCAGGGCCAGGTCCGTGTAATCTCAGGCGAAGAAGAAGGGCTCTTTGGCTGGATCGCTATCAACTATCTCATGAATGGATTTAGTACGTCGGACAAAACGTTTGGGTTTTTGGACATGGGTGGTGCTAGTACGCAAATTGCCTTTGCGCCAGCAGACACGTCGACCGGGGCCGATCTGTTCAATGTGACGCTACAAAAGCTCGATGCATCCAAGGAATCTCACCATGTGTTTGTCACTACGTTCCTCGGCTACGGTACGAATGCTGCACGAACACGTTATCTATACTCGCTGAAGGACGGCGATACTACTGCCTTGCCCGATAGCTATGTTGACCCATGTTTGCCTAAAGGACTGCAGCTGTCGTTGGACGATGGTCAAGGGCATGTGCAAGGCACGGGCTCTCTTCGGCAATGCATGGCGCAGCAAGTGCCGTTGCTGGATCAAGGCGCTGCATGCTCTGTCCCCCCCTGCCTCTTCCATGGTGTGCACGTCCCGCCCATCGATTATACTAAAAACGAGTTTGTGGGAGTGTCTGAGTACTGGTACAGCTCGCATGATGTGTTCGATTTAGGCGGGTCCTATGACCACAAGAAATTTCATCAAGCGGCGGACGAGTTTTGTGCGTCAGACTGGTCGCAGTTGGAAGCGAATTTTAAGGCACACAAGTACCCCAGTCAAGTCACACTTTCACGGCTCCAAATGCAATGTTTTAAAGCGGCGTGGATGTCGACGGTGCTTCACGAAGGTCTCCAATTGCCTCGTGAGCACAACCAAAGCCTTTTTCAAAGTGTCAACGATGTCCATGGACTGGGCGTCAGCTGGACGTTGGGCAAGGCCTTGTTAGAAGCCAACAAGGATGTCACGCTGCAAGCGCCTCATTGGCCGATCCCTGCATATGCCGCCACTTCCTGGCTGTGGCTCGTGGGCTTTCTCGCTGTGGCTCTTCTGGGCGCTGTGGCCTTGGCTCTCCGACGCCGCTGGGATCGCGCTCGCGTCCTTTGGATGCCCTTGGCCACCACCGACTCGATGGAGACACCCGTGGAGGAGCACAGTATGGTCGTCCCTATGCCCCAAGCTGATGAAGACGACATATCGGACGCCTCCACGCCGTCGTTGGAAGACAAGCGCAGTAAGGCCGGGGGTGCCTGGGGCCGCTTCTTATCACGTACGGCCTCCTATGCTTCGCTGCAATGGGAAAAAATGGCCATCACGCCGCCACGCAGTGCGTCTGTATCCGCCTCGCGACGGTCTAGTATCACGCGCCCTCTTCCACGCCTGGGCTCCGACCGTTCGGAAGCGCCGTTGCGCGTGACGAGTCCCCCCATGCCATGGACACCGTCGTGGATCCACCGTACATCCTCGCCACTTACTGTCAAGATACCCATCCTCCCTCTCAGTGACACAGCGCCTGACGCATCTACGCCTGATGCTCTCACACGCTCCGTCTCGCCCAAGTCCGATCGGCGCCCTACGCTATCGACATGGAGTGGCGGTGGTCCTCTTTCTCGCGACAACTCGCTCGTGTTCACTACAGCGGTATCGTCAGGCTACCTAGGCTCGCGCCCGCCATCGCGTGTTTCATCACCTCGGCCCCTCGATGCACGTCGTGCATCGTCGCCGAATGCCTTGACGTTGCCTCTTTCCTTGTCGGTGCGCTCCGATATCCGTGGACGTCCCACGTCCACACCCAGCCCAGGGCCAGGCGCCAGTCCGATTTTGCATGCTCGTACGAATCCTCTTCCCAGTCCCGATATAAGTTCTTTCCCGGAGGGGCCTTAGCGCCCCCTCCCACCCTGCTAGCGTAGAGTAGTGCCTATACCATCGTTTGTGAGGACTGTATGTGGAGGTGTGTATATACCCGCGGTCAGCGGTGCGTCACGCACGGTGCGCCGCCTGGGCTTGACGACGACCATGGCGTGGAATGCAGGCTCGTCCAGCAATTTGCTGGCCGAGTACCTGAAATCGCCCGATGACCTTGCGAAGATCCCATCGCTTCGTCGCAAGCTTGCGCGTGAGCAGGCCATGCTCTCTGCGAAGCTCAAGATGGGCGCGAAAGATCAGCTGGAGGCGACGCGCGAAGGGCTACTTCAAATGCAGTCCACACGGCGCGACATCGCGAGTGTCCAGGAAGTGTTTGCGCAGATCGAAGGCATGTTCCAGGATACGGCAGAGGACGGTTCTCAAGCACGCGAGACTAAGGGCGGCAAGAGTTTCCGTGTCATCTGCGAGCTGTCGCAGCTGCGCCGCGCGTTGGTCCAGACGTCGGACATCCTCAAAAAGATCTACGAGATGGGCAGCGAAGTTCAGACACTCACACAGCTCCTGGCTTCGTACCAAGCGAACCTCTATGGCCCTGCGCCTGACCTCCTGGCGCTGCACTTCCAGATCTCCAAGTGGGAGACGTTCCGTAACGAGACGCTGCACTTGGCTGGGTCCAGTGCTCCAGATACACGGCGGCAACTTATTCAGATGCTTGCGCCTCTGGAAGACTTGCTGGATGCGTTCGAATCGTACATGCTCGATCTCATGGCCCATGTGCCTGACTTGGTCCGCCATGGCCAAGCGGGTGTCGTGGTGCGCATGGTGAAGATTATGGAGCGTGAGAACCGAGAGGATGAGCGTACAGCCGCAATTCGCCTTGCTAAGCATGCCAAGATTGAAGGTGCAGCTCGATTCCGTGCGATTGCAACGTACGGCCATACCATCAAGTTGTACTGGCACAAGTTCCAACATACTGTACGAGCCGCGGCCCTGCAGCGACTGCAGGAGTTATGGGCGCAGCTGCCGGAGCCGAGTCCCAGTGCACTGTACGAGCAAATCGACTGGCTGTACAAGGACTTGGACTTTGTCCGCCACGCTATCGTCCCGCTCTTCCCACCGGCCTGCCACGTCTACAAAATCTATGTACAGGCTCATCATCGCGCGCTAGGCGACCTGTTCCAAATGCATGTACCGCTGGAAACGGCCGAAGCGGCGTCGTTACTGGAGCTGTACCACGTCGCGAACGAGCACGAGTCGCGTATGTTGCAGGCGGAACGTGAGGTGGACAGCGCGTGGCTCGAGCCGTCGTTGCTAGGCGGTCGTGAAAAGAACATCATTGACGACTATGCCACGCTCCTCACACGCAAGATGGACGACTGGACAGCGACGCTCATGTACGACGAAATCACAGCGTTTGTCAATCGGGAGCGGCCGCCGGAGGAGACGGCGGAAGGTATGTACCAAATGTCGAGCTGCGTCATTCTCTTCCGCATGCTGCACCAGCAAATGGACCTCGCTGCACAGACGGGCAATCCCGATCTGCTGGTGCGTGTGATTGATCATGCCTGTGTGGTGATGCACAATACGCAGGCCCAGTGGATGCAAACGGTGCAGCAGGAATTTAAGAAGCAGACGACGGCGAAGCGCCCTGAAGAGGTCAATGGCGGATTGGTCGAGTACATGATGGCGCTCGCGAACGACCAACTGGCCAGTGCCGACCAATCGGAAGCGTTGCTGCACCGTATTGAGCCCATGGTCGCCCAAGAGCATCGCGCGCATGTGCGCGAGGTGCTGGATAATACCCTGAACGGTTTCCTGGACATTAGCAAACACTGTGTACAGCTGCTTGTGGAGATCGTCCTATTTGACCTTCGCCCTGCGTTCAAAGACTTGTTTACGTTCCCGGCGTGGTACATTGAAGGCACGACGACGATGATCACCGAGACGGTGCGTGACTATGCGAGTGACTATGCCGCGCGCTTGGAGCCGAATTTGTACGATGTGCTGTCGGATGATTTGGTCACGCGGCTGCTTACCGCGTACCTCACGACGCTGCGTCGCTCAGCACGTCTGCGTATGCCCAAAGCAGCGGAGCGATTCAAGATGGATGTGAGCGAGCTGGGCAACCTTATTTCTCACCTGCGACCTGCCGACGAGGCGCAGCAGCGTGTGGAAGTGCTGCATATGATCCATGCGATTCTTCACGCGGCTCCGTCCATGATCTTCTTGCCGTACTGGACCTTTGCCAAGACGCACGGCCCCAACCTTGCGTTCTTCGAGGCACTCTTGCGTGCGCGGGATGACGTGGAGAAGGCCGACGCCACCGCGTTGCTGGAGAGCGCCAAGCGCAAAGTACAGCAAGAACAGCTGCCGGACGTCCCAGAGAGTGGGCCGACCATCATGAGCGTCGTCTCCCAAACGCAGGCCTCCGGTCTCACAGGGCTTCTGGCCGGCTGGAACGCCGGGCCCGAGGGCATTGCTTGGAGTGCCCTTGCGCAAAGTGCTCAAAACTACTTGGGCGCCGCAGGATGGCGGCGTGATACATAGCATAGCTACATAACTATTTTTGGAACGTTTCCTATCCCAGCAAAGGTGGGCTGTTGTACAAGCCTGAGGCGATGGTGCGCATCCCCATGGCGAAAGGGGGAAGGGTACGGGACGATGACGTTTACACGCTCAGGTTCGCCATCGCCGAGGTCGGAGCCTCTTCGCCCTCGTCCTGACGACCTTGCTCCCATCCGCTGGGCATGTACGTCGCCATATCCACCGCGCCATCGTCATCGTCGTCATCGTCATCCACGAACATGTCGGGGTTGAGCGCAAACATCTCACGACCACTCAGGCCGGCCATCTTATTCGCATGCGCCTGCGTCGCCTTCTTCAGTCGTAGCGCTTCCTCTTCAGCAGCCTTCTTGTCCATACGCTCCTTCTTCCACTTGGCGAACGATTCAGCGGTGACAGGCGTGAGGTTCGCACCCAGTTTGTGCCGCGCACTCTCGAGGAACTCTTCCAGCGAGATTTCATTCGCCTTTTCAAGCGCCTCCATCTCTTTGCGCTCGGACTTGAGAATAAAGCCGGGCGGCAGCGCATGACGGTACATGCACTTTTCACCACCATTCGGACATTCCCAGAACCAGCCGTACTTGCCATCTTCCACCGCCTGCAAGAAGTACTTGCACACCTTGTCGGTCGTCGTGCGCGGGTTGCCGTGCTTCATATTAATGACCTTGTTCAGACGCTCCTGATCCCACTTGTCCATAGTATCGTTCTTCTTATCGTCCTCCCCATTGTCCTTCTGATCACGCGTGTCCGTGTACAGGTCCTTCTTCTGCGCCTTGCGTTGGGCGTCGTTCGAGTGCGCAAACTTGCACTTGGAGCCCTTATCACAACGTCCAGCCTTCCAGAAATTGCATGTCAGACTCTTGGGATCCACACCAAACGGCACATGGGGCTGCACAATCGTCGGCCCTTCCATCTTGAGGCGCTTCTCCGCTTCCGCCTTCGCACGCTTCTCCTCTTCACGTCGCTTCTCCTTCGCAAGCGCCTCCCGGGTCTTGCCTGCCTGCTGTTGCTGCTGCTGGATAATACGAATTTGCTGCTGCGCCTTCGCACCCTTCTTATTCTTCATACCGAACGTCTTGTCGATCGTTACCTTGGGGGCTCCACCGCCCCCACCACCGCCCTTCTTCTTCGGCGGCATGCTGTGTCGTAAGCTTCAAGAGGCGTCGTAGGGCCGTCGTCTGCCCAAAAAGAAAAACGACTCGCTGTCGGCCGACAAGAGAGAACGCTCGTCGCTGCCCCGTGCTCTGTCCTCGACCATGTCGTCGCTGTCAGCGCTTGAAAGCGAGACACGGACGCACGCCTGGCTTGGGATCGAGAAGCACCCGGCCCTGGCAGAAGTCCAGCAGGCTGAACAGGCGAAGGAAGTGAAAGACTTTGCCAAGGCGACACAAACATCGGCGTCGGAGGAGGAAGGCGGCGATGATGACACGTCGTCCATCGCATCGTCCATCGATGCCAGTATTACGGACATGAGTACCGTGGCACCTACCTTGCCTTCCATCCCTCCCGCACCAACGGGTGAGCTTACCTTGGCCACTATCATGGCCCCTGGCCTGCCGTGGCGACGTCGCTTGCTGCTACTTACGGCGTCGCTCGCCATCAACCTCGGCTTGCCTTTCATCAATGGTGTGATGCTCGGCTTTGGCGAAATCTTTGCACGAGCTTTCCTTGCACCATGGATCGGCCTTGCGCCGCCGCTGCCGCAGGACCCATTCTCGCCATCCCCTGCCGATGTGCCTCCTATTGCCTCTATACCCCGCGGTGGCCTTCGTACGTGGATGTATCAACGACGTGGTGAGCCTATCTACACGAAAGAAGACGAACGGAAAGACGATACTGCCTCTGCATGATCGGTGCCCGTACACTCCCAGAACGCTAGCAATGCTGGCGGCATAGGCGTGCGAAGCTCGTCACCTTCTTGCTGCTCGAGCGACTCCATATACCAATTCCGTCGCTGTGACCGTTCTTGAAAGCAAAGCTCCCATGACCATGGCAGCATAGGCCAGTCAATGGGGCTCGGCAAGGGCGACTCGGTGCATATTTTCATGGTATGCGCTGGATCATGCCCATACCCCAATGTGCTTGGCTCACTGGCCCACTGTACAATATGAACCCATTGTTCGTGACTAAGCACATGCGCTGGATCCAGGGCTTCGAGCACCAAGGCCCGAAGCTCGATTGGTAGACGTAGGAATGGAAACGTAGATGACGTTGTTGTCTCCGACGCTTCCCTAGCTTTGCATCCTACGATGCGTGCAGGCGTCAAAATACGTGCAGCGACGTGACGGCATTGATCACGTCGTCGTTCGTTCTCTTCCAACTGCTGTGTGACCAGCGCAAACCAATTTTCTTGTGTCACGGCCGAGTAGGCCTCCCAAGGGGCCCATACTGGCGCCTCCGTCGTCGAAGCAAGTGAGTCAATGCCCGTCGAGAACAAGTCGATGTGTACAAGGCTGGTATTAGGCGGTGTCATATCGAGCATCTCGGTGGGGGTGTCATGGGACAGTGTGCCGCCCAGCGTACATGCCCGTCGTGAGCCCATAATGGCATGCGCAATGATCCTCACGCCTGCCCAGCCGAAGTGATTGCCATTCAAGTGTAGGCATTCCAAACCACGACACGCTTTCGGATCGCTGAGGAAGCGGGCAATACTGAGCGCTGCTTTTAAAGAGCCTGATTCCGACTCAAACGTGTTTACTGACATGTACAAGGTATGCAGCGGCGAGCCTGTCTGTGCGAGGGTATCAAAGAACGCCGCCATCCCAACATCGCCGAGTTGATTGGCCGTCATATTAAGCATACGAAGACCACTGGAGCCTACCGCTTGCGCCCACGCCTGAATCTCATCCGTCGTGTCACTGTGAGGTGGGACGACCAATTCGTTGCCTTGCAACTCCAGTTGGCGCAAGATAAAGTTGGACTGTACAGCCTCCATCAAACCTGCCTCACGAAATGATGTGATATGGTTCGAAGAAAGATCTAGGCGGCGTATTCCGCGCATTTTCCGATCGTAGGCCTCGGCCTGTGAGCGCGGCAAGGCAGCCCAGCTAGCACGTAGCGAGTCCAGAAGACGTCGACACCGTCGATTGTCCAGCTCCGCAAAGGATACTGTGACAGCAAAAACATCCTGAACTGGTATAGAGTCTTGAATATCCTTTTCTAGACGTGAAATTGGTGCCTCATCGCTATCGAAGGCAAGATGACGCATGCTCGTCGCACGTCACGACGACGGCGCGGCATGTCACTTGTGGCGTCTGTGCGCGGTGTCATCGGCTGACTAAAGCGTACTCACCACTCGACCTTTTTTTTTCATGGGAGGCCGGCCGCGCATTCTCTTGGTTAGTACGACGTGATGGACCGTGGACAGACTGTCGGTGTCCTGGGCGGTGGCCAGCTTGGCCGCATGTTCGGCGAGGCTGCATCGCGCTTGAATGTCACTGTGCGCTTCCTCGATGTGGGCGATAACACGCCGGCGAAGCAAATTACTAGTGTGCCAGCGTCGTCAGATGGACCACAACATGTGGATGGCAGCTTTGCCGACAAGGCCAAGATTCATGAGCTGGCGCAGCAGGTGGACATCCTCACGGTAGAAATCGAGCATGTGGATGCGGACGAGCTTCAAACGGTGCTAGACAAGGGCCTCGTCAAGGCCGTCCATCCCGCGCCTTCGACCATTCGGCTGATCCAAGATAAATTTGCGCAGAAGGAGCACTTGATGCGTCATGCTGTGCCTGTCGTCGAATCAATGGCCATTGAGGCCGGTAGCGATATGCGCGCCTCGATTCAGGCGGCGATCGATCGCTACCAGCTCCCTCTCATGCTTAAATCACGTACGCAGGCTTACGATGGACGTGGCAACTTTACGCTGCGTTCTGCGGACGATATCGAGGCAGCTATTGATGCTCTAGGCGGTGGATCTCGTCCTTTGTATGCGGAAAAGTGGGCGCCCTTCTCGAAGGAGATTGCTGTTATGGTCGTACGCAGCGTCGATGGCCACGTCGTGTCGTACCCGGCTGTGGAGACAGTGCATGAGAACAGCATTTGTCACAGTGTGTACGCGCCTCTTCGCAGTAACGTGCCAGAACTGGCAGAGCGTGCGCGTACCATTGCTGAGCGGGCCGTGGCAACCTTTGAAGGCGCTGGCATTTTCGGCGTAGAGATGTTTTTGATGGACGATGGCGAGATTCTGCTCAATGAATTGGCGCCCCGGCCGCACAACAGTGGTCACTACACGATGGATGCGTGCGATACGACACAGTTTGAGAACCACT
The DNA here is from genome assembly GCF_001278385.1 of Malassezia pachydermatis. Lineage (NCBI taxonomy): Eukaryota > Fungi > Basidiomycota > Malasseziomycetes > Malasseziales > Malasseziaceae > Malassezia > Malassezia pachydermatis. Next base: position 117,398 of record NW_017253139.1, read on the forward strand.
TACGTGCGATCCTAGGCCTGCCCCTGGGCAGTACAGCGATGAAGGTGCCTTCAGCAGCGATGCTCAATATTCTGGGCCTCGCTGACTTGAGTAAGGATGCGGATGCGTTGGCCAAGACGTTGGCACCGGCCGTACGTAGTCTCTCTGTGCCTGGAACCACAGTGCATCTGTACGGCAAGAGTGGATGCCGCCCTGGCCGCAAGATGGGCCACATCAACGTGGTAGGTGAGAGTGATGCGCGAGTGCATGCGCGTATGAGTGCCTTGCTGGAAGAGCTTGCGCTGGCGCAGGACGCAGCGAAGAGTGCTTCGGCGTGGGATCGGGAGGCTGCCGCGAAGCGAGCTGCTGCCGTGGCTACGCCCTCGGATAAGTCTGCGCGTGACTATGCGCATCCCCAGGCGCTGGTGGGCATTATCATGGGCTCGGACAGTGACTTGCCCGTGATGACCAGTGCGGCTCAAACGCTGAAAGACTTTGATGTGCCGTTTGAGCTTACGATTGTCAGTGCGCACCGCACACCGGATCGTATGCGTGACTACGCGCGCAGTGCGCGTTCGCGTGGGTTGCGCGTGATCATTGCCGGAGCTGGTGGTGCCGCGCACTTGCCGGGTATGGTGGCTGCTCAGACCGCTTTGCCTGTGATTGGCGTGCCTGTCAAGGGCAGTACTTTGGATGGTGTGGACTCGCTGCACAGCATTGTGCAGATGCCGGTACGTGTGGACTATTTATGCTAACTTCTCTCTAGCGTGGCGTACCTGTCGCTACTGTCGCGATTAACAACAGTATGAATGCTGCCTTGTTGGCGATTCGCATGTTGGGGACAGCCATGCCTGGCTACCTAGACAAGATGGAGACGTACATGAGCGATATGGAATCGGGCGTGATGCAGAAAGTGGAGCGCCTCGCGCACGATGGCTGGTCTTACAAGGTGCCGGGCAAGTAAGTAAGTAGTGGTGCCCCCTTCTCCGACGTAGTCGCTTCCGTAATCGTCCCCCCCGCATTTCCCTGTACGTGCCACGTGGCTGTTCCTTTTTTTTAAATGAAGAAGAATAGGACCCTCCCAGTTCTTCCATTTTCCCTCTTCTTTTTTTTGTGTCGTTGTTCTAGTGTGATCTCGTTTGCTTTACTATGGCCCCTCGTGCTCAAAGTCGTCTGTCTGCCGTTGTGTCGCACTTCATGTCACAGGGTGGTGAGGAATTTGACTACGTCATTGTGGGTGGTGGTACCGCTGGGTCGGTCCTAGCCAATCGTTTGACCGAAGATGCTGGATTGTCGGTGGCTGTGATTGAGGGTGGTCCTTCGGACGAAGGCATGGACCGGTACGTCTGCTTGTGGTATGACATTTTCTAACTGGCAGGGTGCTCAACCTGCGCCGCTGGCTTGAGCTGCTCGGTAGTGACATCGACTATGACTACACTACGACGGAGCAGCCCCGCGGCAACTCGCACATCCGTCATTCGCGTGCGCGTGTGCTAGGCGGCTGCTCATCGCATAACACGCTCATTTCGTTCTTCCCCTTCAATGAGGACCTGAACATCTGGCGTGATCACCATGGCTGCCCGGACTGGGGCGCGCCGACGCTCCAGCCGTATGGCACTCGCTTGAAGATGAACATTACGCCTATTGCGCCGCAGCAACGCAACCACGTCGTGCGCGACTGGGTGGAAGCGAGTTCGGCTGTGACAGGTGCACCGATCATGGAGGACATGAACTCGCAGATTGCCTACCGCGGTGGCTTTGACAAGGCCGTGGGTTTCTTTAACATTTCGTACGACCCGTACAACGGCTACCGCAGCAGCGCTAGCACGGCGTACATGCACCCTATTATGCCGCGTGGTGCGTCGCCTCGTAAGAACTTGCACCTGTTCCTCGAGACCTGGGTGCATGCGCTTGAGTTTGACGAGAAGGACCCGCTGCGTGTGCGTGGCGTGCGTGTGACGACCAAGACTGGCGCCCACAAGGTGATCCGTGCGCGTCGTGAGGTCATCTTGGCCGCAGGTGCGTTTGACACGCCGCGTCTGTTGTTGCTTTCGGGTATCGGCCCGAAGAACGACCTGGAGACGATCGGTATTCGATGCCGTCACGACCTCCCGGGCGTGGGTCTGAATCTGAACGACCATCCCGAGTCGATCATTATGTGGGAGACGCGTGACACCCCCAACGAGACGGTCATGTCATCGGATGCCGGTCTGTTTGTGCGGGCTCTGCCTGCGGACGCCGAGCCTGTGCCGCATCCCGGTCCGGATCTCATGTTCCACATCTACCAAGTGCCGTTCACAGAGAACACAGCGCGCGAAGGCTTCCCTGAGCCCAAGCATGCCATCTGCATGACACCCAACTGTATGCGCTCGCGTGGCCGCGGCAGGCTGTCGTTGGCGAGCTCGGACCCGAAGGTGAAGCCGTTGATCGATTTCAAGTACTTTGAGGACGAGGACCGCTACGATGAGCGCCTGCTTATCGAAGGTATCAAGCTGGCCCGCAAAATTGCCGAGCAGGAGCCGTTCAAGCAGCACCTGGTCCGTGAGGTGGCGCCTGGTCCCTCGTGCCAAACGGACGAGGAGATTAGTGCATACGCCCGTAAGGTGGCGCACACGGTGTACCACCCTGCCGGTACGTGCCGTATGGGCACACCGCCCAAGGCGGGTGCCTCGTCGGTGAGCGACGATGCGCGTACGGTGGTTGTCGACCAAAAGGATTTGCGTGTCGTTGGCATGAAGGGTCTGCGTGTATGTGACGCGAGCCTGCTTCCTACCATTCCGTCTGTGAACCCTATGCTGACGATCTTGATGATCGCTGAGCGTGGTGCTGAGCTCATTCGTAACGATGGCTGGATCAATGGCCAGCGCCGTACAGACTGGGCGTAAGGTGTTTTTTTGACATACAACCTCATACAGGCTATGTAGGTAAAATCATGACCATGACTTAAGGAGCGTCTTACGTAGTTCTATTTACTTTACATGTCTTCCATATGGTGCGATGCCATCGTCAACAACAGATTGAAAGCTTCATCGCGACGGGCCATGTTGGAAAGGATGAGTGAATTTTTGTGTCGTCGCGTGATCTTCAGGCCATGGCTATCCCACAGCCATAGCCGGTTGTGATGCGTCTTTCGCAACCCAATCATATCCTCCAAGCGCGTCACATAATGTTTCCCTGATGAGCCGACGACACGTACCGGCGAGAAATACATGTGTGTCGGCGTGACCACCAGATGGCCAGGTACACCATAGTGTTGACACAAAAAGGAATCCAACTTGCGCTTGTCCATCCATTGCCGCTCCTCCTTCTGCTTCGCCGCATGGTTTGCAGGATCCCGTCGCTTGAAGTAGGATTTCGGCATATCGCTGGCACCTCCCGGGGAGTGTGGCGTATCGGATCCACTAGCTCCACCGCTTTTACTTGCCTTGTAGGAGTCCGTGTTAGCTAGGAGCCAGTCTTGGTATCGAGCATGACGCTGACGAAGAAGTTGCACAGCCCATTGAGCATCGGTAGGCGAGCCCAGCACGGCCCACCACAGCGGGTTGAGCGCACGGCGGTAGCGTGGATACAGCGTTTGCAGCGGCATGAGCGCAAAAAAAGTAAATCCAAGGCCAAAAAAGAACGTCTTGAGGACCAGTGCAGCACTGCAGAACATGGTGAAGATCACAAGCAAAAAAAGCAACAGTGCTGTACGCTGACTTGCTTTGGGATTGCGCCATAATAGCAAGTTTTTGATTTTCTCATGAAAGTCAGCCACGTCGCCCGTCGCCACTTGGCTAAACACGCCGTAGGTACTCGCCCACCGCTTGTACAAGTCCAGAATATCCAAGCGACTACGTCGCTTCAAACGCTCAGCTAAGCGATTCGCATGTTGACCGCGCACCATACGCTCGTGCACCCGCTGATGCAGTAGTGATTCATCTTGCGGGAAATACCGAAATTGTAGCACGTAGTAGAATAGTGTTAAAAAGAAGGCGGTAGGAATCAGTTCCGTATACCATAATACAAAGTAAATCATCGCCGCAGCAGCTGTGCGGCGGCTATCTTCCCAGCTGTACAGCGCACGAAGATAGATCGCCAACTGCTCCCAGAACGGCGCAATAATGTACAAGCGTTCCACATGCGATCGTGCACGACTCTCGCGGTACTCTGTCACAGGTGCTTCGTCTAGATCATCGGGCGCATACTGCTCGACCAACGCTAGGAAGTACGCAATACAGTAGGCCACACCATCCACATGTTCTTCTTGGATCTCCGAAGAGATGCCTGTGACGTCCTTCTTCTGCACTGTATGGTGCGGCAACGGCTTGTCGTCTGCAAATGTAATATCAGTAAACGGTGGTGCATTGTCCAAGTTCGTATCCGAATCATAAGACAAGGGTGTGTGGATGGGCGTAGCATCTGTGGGCGTTGTCGGTATACTTCCTCGCACATTACTTTCCATAGGATTTGGCACCATAGGCAGCTCTTTCGCTGCGCTCGTAGGCAAATCCTGGACTTTGGATGAAGCAATGGGCTCGGATAAACGGCCCTCCTTCTCCTTCGAGCTGAGAAGGTTCCCAGTGGAAGAGGATAAAGTGACCCCTTCTACCATCTCAGGCTTCTCCAGTCGATGCAAGCCACGGTCTACGTGCGTAAGTAGACGTGAACGACGATGCCGATCCGCCAGTCCTGCACTAGGAGCAAATGGTTCCGCTCCTTCCTCTTCTTCTTCATCGGAGGAGTAGACAAAGTCCGACCATTGTGGCATACGAAGAAAGTGCTTTACGGCGCCTGGCAAATGAACTTCACGAGTATGCCGACTAAAGTGATTGAGGAATTCATTGATTTCCACTTCATCCAGCTCATGCAGCGTCTTGCTGAGTGCTGTCGAGCTCGGCGCACTTGGATGAAATTCAGGCGCGCCATTCTTCACTGAGTGATCTTCTTCGTCAATGATACTCCATGTCTCATCCACATCAGAATGCGCTGGCGATGAGAAGCGTAAGTCATCATGATCATCCGCTAGCCGTGCCACTGAAGCTCTAGGCCTCTTACTCTTGCTTCTTGGTCTCCAAGATCGATGTGATTTACGCTGCGCCGGGTATGAAAAGTAATCCTCTTTCACCTGGTCTTTCTCGACGAGCTCAAATTCTTCGGACCCAGGTGAGTCTGCATCCATATGCATCATACCATGCTGCTTATCCATCCCATGGTCTTTCTCTGCAGCCGACCTGGTCGAACCATCCGCCTCAGTTTCTCTTGTCCAAGGGAGAAACCCTGTATACCCACTGGCGGAGTCTTCCAATCCTAGCAAAGACGGAAGCCGCAATGATGCCATGATCAGCTCACGCGCGCCATTACTCTTCCCTAGCCCGTCCTTATGATAGTCCGAGGGATCCGCTATTAGACCATGTATATGTCCACCTGGCATGGTGGGTCCTTGCGACTCCTCCCGCTGCATAGCTGTTGTGGCATCCCCTTGTTCCTCTGTCTCGTCGGCTTGCATTGTCGTATCGGCTTCTAGCTCATTAGGAGGCGTAACAAACCCGGACGAGTCATTCGCATCTAGTTTCTCTTGAGCGATACCCGCTTCCGATATAGCAGGCGCAGCTTTAGTTCTTTTCCGCCATTCGCGTGTATTTGGTGTTTGATGCCATTCATCACCAACCACACCCATGCTCCTTCTCCTGGAAACAAAATCTTTATGAAAGAAGGAGCTTGAACGTGTACTTGAGCGTGAGAGTTCGGACCCAGAGGCCTCGCCCTTTTTATCGTGACTCTTTCGGCTGGAAGGTGTGAAAACATTTTTTATGGATCCCACGACACTACGGGAAAGCTTTCGCTTGGGCTGATTTCCCTCCATAGTGCAGTCCTCCTATTAAAAAGTCTTCTTGGTATTGTATTACAGTACTTCAGCAAAGATAGCCGATGTATTCTCCTCCCAATGGTGATGCAATGCAGATGTGTAAGGTCCGGCGATCCTCCGGGTGGCGCTTTTTTTATTTAGCATCGCACGGCCTACCTCCACACGGCCTTTCACGTGAAATTGAAGTAGAACAGGAAAACGCAAGAAAGTGTCCTATTTTGAAAGTTTCATTGTACGCGGAATCTTTGCCGGGTTGGATTGCTACGACCCTCACCTGGACATAGAAAATATTATCGTACAGGTTTCGCTCTCGTGTAGCATTTAGGGTGCTTATACCTACACAGTCTAGTGACCTTTTGATTAACATGGTTGAACACGGTCCTCTGACTTGATCGAAATTTCTTATCACAATCGCATCTTTAAAAAAGACCTTTCTCTCACGCATAGACATTGAACACACAAGCAGCTATTATAGTTTCATAGAGGCCAAATGGCACACTTCCATTCCTGCTACTAAACACTGCATTTCTGGAAGTACACAAAATAACAGTAAACCGGCTCAAGAGACCATATCATAAACCCGTGGTTTACGAGCGGCGCTTGAGGTTAGTGCTCAGCTGAAGGAGTTAGCCAGTGTCCTTATATGTACTCCTGATACATACCCATTCGAGACCCTCGTACAGGCCATCACCACTGGTGGCGCAAGTGGCCTGGATGAACCTAGAGACCTGTTAGCATACACATCGTTATTTTGTAATACATACCATTGACGCTGACGCAGGCTGTGCAGGCCAAGCTTATCGGTGATTTCAGCAGCGTTCATCGCGTTCGGAAGATCCTGCTTGTTGGCAAATACAAGGAGAAGAGCGTCACGAAGCTCATCCTCATTCAGCATGCGCTGGAGCTCTTCACGAGCCTCGGGAATACGCTCACGGTCGTTAGAGTCAACCACGAAAATGATACCCTGGGTGTTCTGGAAGTCTTAAGGTTAGTTGTTCTTGATCAAAAAATACATACAGTGACGCCAGAGAGGACGAATCTTGTCCTGACCACCAACATCCCACACGGTGAACGAGATGTTCTTGTACTCCACCGTCTCGACGTTGAAACCTGTCCGTGTTAGCCTCTGCACTCTCCCTAGACCAACAAAATACATACCGATAGTGGGAATAGTGGTGACAATCTCACCCAGCTTGAGCTTGTACAGAATGGTGGTCTTACCCGCGGCATCCAGACCTACCATCAGGATACCTGATCATGTGTTAGCACATCGAAGGTACCATAGTATGAATATACATACGCATCTCCTTCTTGCCGAAGAGGCCCGAGAGCAGTCGCGACACAGACAATCCCATTGTGTTAGTACGTGTCGAAAGTGAACAAGTTTCTTGTTGTGAACGGGGGCCGGAAAACGACAACCAAACACGATAGTTTGCTTATGTGTTGATGTAGCCTTGTAGGTCGTGTTCTGGCCACCGGGAGGCATGCAGGTGTCGCATTTGCTGGCGCGTGCCGCAGTTTGCTTATGTGAGGAGGCCCGATTGTCTTGTGGCGTACGGACGCGTAGGGCTCTGCCTTGGTGGATGGTCCAGGTACAGAGTGAATTCCCAAGGGGAGTCTAGCCTTTGTATGCCTTTCGTGTTTGTACTTTCTTATGTGCTAGAGTAGGATGAGCTGTCTCTATGTTTTGGCTCTTTTTTCTACGAGACTCCTAATTTCAATGTAGTGTTGATTTGTGGAATGACCTGCTAGCATTGCAATACAAGTTGCTCATTCCCTCTCTGTCCCTTTCCTTCACCATCCTCTTTGCTAAATAACTCTAGTACTCCAACCAGGATTGATATATCACGTAGTACTCACTCATTCTATCTGAAATGTAGGGTCCCCGATTTTCAATACCAGAAAATGGAGCTTCGAGCCAGAATATTACGCAGCAAAAAAATTCCACACTTCTTTTTCTTAAACTCTTACGTTGTCTGCTATACCAAGTTGGTGTGTCGCCCCATGGCTCATCGACATGGACGCGGACCTACATTGAAAAGGGAGGCTACTAATGCGTGCCGGTAGACCATGTTTTGCTCGTTGACCGGGGCTGCTTCGCTGCCTCCCAACATATATTTATCGAAATGGCCAAGTCGTATGATGATTTTGATACCAGAGTCTCTCGCGCCGGAGCAAGTCTGCCTTTTGGTACTTGTCTAACGGGTGAGGCTCGAGGCTGCCATATGTCTGGATTTTGGGGTGCAGTGCAGGGCCTTTGTTTGCTACTAACGAGTTCATTTGCACCGCATAGGCTATTGCCCACTGCTCAAGTGTGCGAGGTTGACGGTCTTTTGCGTGTTTTTGTTCTACGTGCAAACTTTGATGCTTTCGCTTCTGTTCTTCAATTTGACTTGTCCTGGAATAGGTTTGGATACGGATTTGCTGACTGACATTGTCCATGCGGATCTGTATACATTCATGCTTCCAGTCCACGTCTGCTATGCTGAGACAATGAAAGCGTAGTTCCAGATCTTGTCTCATGCCATCCGGGGCCGAATATAGAGTCCCAACTACGCGGCAGTGCCTATTACTCCCTTGCAGCCACGACTTAGCTTGGTCACTTGCATACGTATCGACCCATTTTGTGACCGGGGTTGAAGCATGCAATCGATGAAGCCATTTCGCGGCTTGATGGAGGATATGCAATGCTTCGAATGGAATGGGCTCTTTGCATGGCTTGTGGCAGAGCAATGGCTCCTTGTCAGGGTTGGGTATGTTATCGCCTTCATCAGCCAGTAGTAGGACTGCATATTGCCCATGCGAAGGTATGCGCCAGTATCTCCATGTAGTAGCCTTACCACTTATCAGGGACCGATTCCATGCCGCTGTCAGTTCGCCGCCCATGTGAATCTGGAAATAACCATATTGGTGTCGATGATAACTAGGAAGCATTCCCCATGTACTTAGGCTGGACAGCTTGTAAGCTTCTATGTCCGCTTTGGTCCATACACGCTGCGTCATGGCGGTGCAAAGCGCGTTCTGCGAGAGAGCGCGAGGTGCATATGCTCTTCACGTGACCTGATCAGGAGCGCGTTGCAGTGCCAGTGAATGTCCAACGCTGTGATGGCCCTTGCTCCCTTGACACGATGGGGCGTAAGCGTACACGTACTACACGTACCTCTCGCAAGCTGACAGAGGCGCAGATCCAGGAGGTGTTGGAGAATTTTGACCTGGAATGTATGTCTCGTCGTGCACTAACCTGTAGGCGAGAAGCAGATTGCCCGTGTCGAGCGGAGTGCATATCGTTACTTGGAGGCGGCCAAGGCGCAAATGGACGCTCGCATCCATAAAATTCCGCCCGATGTGCGCCATATCACGTTGCAAGAGTACTATGATCTGCATGCACGCTCCGCCTCTGCGGAGAGGGGGCGTCACATTCCCCCTTTAGCCATGGCGTCTTTGCCTGATACATCTCTGTCTACGAGCAACGCTATTTAGCGGCGCGGCGGCCCGCGCTTCCGTTGACTTGGGAACGATAGCGGAAGACGAAGACGCCATCGTCGTTCTTGCGTGGTCGTCACGCCTTCTTCATCGACGCCATGCTGTGTCGCCTGTGAGCTCGAGCAGCCCAGAGACTTGAACATTTCGTTCACTCTAGTAGAGTTAGATACCCATATACGCATGATGCACATACCTCTGCACGGGGACAGCCAACTCTTGGGCCACAGGCTGGGGTGCAATGTTGAATTCCTCAAGATGCAGACCCAGCACTAGGATATGAGCCAGCAAGCGCGTCTCGCCTGTGGCGGTCAATACATGCCTGAGATTGTTAGCTTTGGTGTGCAACATACCGTTGCGAGCTACGAGCCTGCTCTGCAAACTGCGACGTGAGGTGCTCAATGACGATGTCCTTCTCGTGGTCTGGCAGTCGCATCTTCTGTGCCACATGCGACGCGCCATCATCGCTTTTACCCAGGCCCCGAGCTTGCTTACGGAAAGCGAGAAGAATGGAGATATAGTAGCCAAGACGAACCAATTCCATCGCCTTGGACGAGGAGCCTGCGTCATTTTGAGCAGTTTGCACCAACTGCCACATGCGAGGGAGCAGCCAGGGCGATGGGAGGGACAGAGAGCGAAGAGACTTTCCGAGGTCTGCCTGCGATGTGCACTTGAGCAAGTGACGTGTGTGCAATGCCTTCAGTACCGTCGCAGGGACCAGTTCGTCCATGGGATATACATCAGCCGGCTCGCCCGCGTCGACATGGGCCTGTGGCAGTGCACGGCTAGCACTTAGCGCAGCGGCTAGTTCCTTTTCGGAGGGAAGAGTGGCTGCCGATTCATCGATGCCCGAGGCGACATGCTCCAGGATGCTGTCCATGTTCTCTGTATTGACCTTCATACGGTCCATATTGCGAGCTGCTTGCTTTTGTTTCTTATTGCCAAAGGCTTCACCAAGATCGCGGCGTGCCTTGGTATAGTCAAAGCCATCGTTCGTACCTGTCTCTGTCGCCATAGCGCTAAGTTGCGACAAGGCCTTTACAGAGCGGTTCATCGTAAAGAGAGGCACAGTGCGCAACGTCACCTGCTTGGTCTTTTTATCGTACACACCCAGCACATAGTTGCCCGAGTATCCACGTGTCTCACGACGCAGCTCTGGCGTGGTCTGCGCCGAAGCGCCCCATCCCCAGTTGCTACTATTGTATTGCATCACATTGGTATCCCCTGCCAGCAAAAGACGGTCGTTTAGTGTTGCCGACTGTGGCGCATGAGGTGTTTCATCATTCCCATCGTTCGATGCACGGTACAAGTGGAACTTGGTACGCTTATCTGGGCAAAAGTCCGACAGAGATACTGCCTGTTAGCGCCAACGATGGCGACGTACCTAAGACTGGGCCGATTGGCTCTGTGTCATCCGCTTGCAGTGTGACAGCGTCCTTGCTGGAGCTGGACGCCTTGCGTTTGGAAGTGGGCTCTGATCCAACCTCCTTCGATGCACGGCGCTTGGAAGCACTCGACTCCGACGGCATCGTGGGGACCCAGCTGGTGGAATGAGCTCACGCACCCCTCCCTGCCGACCCATTTTTTTTTGACGGGGGACGAAGCAGCTTAGCAAGCCTCCACTGTCGACAGGCGCGTGCACGAGATGACAGCCGGCCTTGCAAGCTTCGCTTGCTGCGTGCGTCATGTGGTGGGGTCGCTCTGCCTTGCGTGCTGTGCGCGCACCATGGTCTCACAATCCGCGTAGACTGCTACTGAAGGGTGTGCGGTGGAACTCTGTAGATGCACACACGAATGAAGGTGCCCTTAAAAAGATCCTGGTGGATTCGATCAAGGTACGTGCAGAGGTTGCTCCTTGGCTAACTCCCACCTAGACTCGTGGACCTCTTACGATTCCTGCGTACATGCAAGCATGTCTTACGAACCCTGATTATGGCTACTATGCAAGTAAAAGCAATGCGGATACGACGGGGATCCTGGGTGCAGGTGGTGACTTTATTACCAGCCCTGAAATTAGCCAGGTGTTTGGTGAGCTGATGGCCATTTTTTTCATCTCTCGTTGGCAATCGGCTGGCCAACCGTCGCGCGTGCGCCTCGTAGAGCTGGGTCCCGGACGTGGTACGCTGCTCAGTGATATGCTTCGTACGTTTGCTGCCTTCCCAGATATGTTGGCGGCGCTGCGTTCCATTGAGTTGGTCGAGGCCTCGCCCTTGTTCATTGAGCGCCAGGAAGCGATGCTGAACGAGACCTTGGGCAAGTTCGGCCGTTCGCTGGCCAATGCGGATACGCCTATCGACGCGCTGGCGGAGCATGAGATTCGTGTGGAATGGTTTGCTTCCTACGACCAAGTGCCGGTACAGCCGGATGCATGGACGATCGTCATGGCACATGAATTCTTCGATGCGTTGCCCATTCACATCTTCGAGAAGCAGCTGGATGGATGGCGCGAGGTTATGGTCGATATTGACGAGGCGAAGAGGCCTGTGACCGTCATCAAAGCCTCTGACCTGGGCAAATCGGACCAGGACAAGGAGCCAGAGCTCCGCTTTGTTTTGTCGCCGGGTGCTACGCCGTGGTCGCAGCTCTTGGCGGCCAACTCGGAACGTTTCAAGGCGCTCCAGCCGGGTCAGCGCGTTGAAGTGAGCCCCATTAGCTGGGCAGCGGCTCGTCGCTTTGGCGAATTGGTGTCCGGTTACCCTGCTTTGCGTCCCACGACCAATGGAGAGACGGAGGCGCCCAGTGCCGACGTGGCGGCGCAACGGACCAAGCCATCCATGGGCGGATGTGGCTTGATGATCGATTATGGTGCGAACCATTTCTTCAGCCACAGTTTCCGTGCCTTCCGTGCCCACAAGATTGTGGACCCTCTCTCGCTGCCGGGCCAATCGGACTTGACGGCGAATGTGGACTTTAGTTTCCTGGCCCAGGCTGTGGGGACGACCGACTCCCTGAGTTATGGCCCAATGCCTCAGCGCGAGTTCTTGACGGCGTTGGGTCTATCGCTTCGTGTCAAGAAACTGCTCGAGTCAAACCCGCCTGCGCGTGCGAAGGTCATTGAGCAGGCGGCCGCTCGTCTGATTGACGCCCACGGTATGGGCAAGCAGTACCAAGTCCTTGGCGTATCCGCGCCGGCGCAAGCCTCTGCGGGTGCGAACGAGCCAGAGGAGGTCTACCCTTTTATGTAATGAAGCATGTAGTGATTTTACGTACTACGAAGCCGGCGCCTTCGCCTCAGCCTCCGCGTCTACCTCCATTTCGCCCTCGGCTTCTGCATCGACGTCCGCCTCGTTCTCCGCCTCAGCGTCCACGTCCACATCTGCGTCAGCATTGTCGGAACGCGACGGCGTCTTGCGCACACGGTTTTCACGACGCTCGATCGACTGTGTCAACGTGGTGGTGCGCTGCGTAATACCACGCGTCTTGTCAATGACCGACTGGTATACATTCGGACGCGATTGGTTAATGCGCACCAGGCCATCCTTGAACTCGATCTTGCTGTCTGTCTTGCCATCCGCCGCCAGCGACGCAAGCCACTTCTCACATTCGTCCGGCGACTGACTCACGCGCTTCGCGAGGTCGGCCACCGTGACGTTCTGGTGAATACGGCAGTACACTTCTGTCGTAAGCAGACGTGCCTGCTCCATGAACGCAGTCGCATGGTCACGCAGGAAAAATTCCGTCGAGATCGCCTTCTCTGCCTTGGCCAGCTCTTCCGGCGCGTGATCAAAGTCCAGGTCCACGTAGAGGTAACGGAAAAAGTCCACAAACGGATCCGCACGCAGACGGTACGACTCCATCTGGATCACCTTGGAGACCTCACGCAGCGCAGCCTGCGTCGACATCTTGGTGTTTTGCGAAGAGCCACTGCTGTCGACAACGAAGCCGCGCGTCGCTTGCCGCCGGGTGAGAATAAGGGCTACGACGAGGTAGCGCAGCAGCCACCAGCACGACATCTGCATCGTGCTCAGGTACGCCGGGCTCAGGTACATTTCCACCAGCTTCACACGGCCCGTTGGGTTGTTGAAGAACACAAACAAGCTCCAGTGCAAGAGCCACACACGCTTCTGCAAAATCTCTTCATGCGTCGCAGTGTTCTGGCCCAAGGCGCCAGGCGCCGTCGTGCGCTGCGCATCGATGTGCTCCCGCAGCAGCCGCACATCGTCCAGGGCGCGGTCCCACTCTCCTGTAAGGATCGCGCAGGCCAAGCGACCCCAAAGGCACGACTCGGTGTTCTTACTCTCTGGCGAGAGAATCCAGTAGTGGTATAGGTACGACGAAGCCTCCTTGTACTTGCCACACGAGAAGAGGAAACGGCCATAGTCATACAGCACGTTGACCTGGTCAGCGGTCAGCTGGTAGTTCTTCTGCAGCCACTCCATGTTGACGGCCTTGTCCTGCTTCAGTTGCGCGGCCACATTTGGGTCTTCAATCACCGTCAGGACACGCTCGGCCTCCTTCTCCAGCTTCGACTTCTTCTCTTCCAGCATCTTTCCGCGTTCCACCACGTCGCTCGGCTCTGCTTCGCCAGGGAACGCTTCGCGATGGAACTGCAAGGTAAAGTCTACCATGTCGGTCAGCTTAGCCAGCTCATACTGCGCCTTCGCTAGCTCCTTTGCATCAAAGAGCTTAGTCGTGTTCAAGTGCGCCAGCAGAGGGAAGCCAAGATGCGGATCCAAGTACGCTAGAAGCGTCTGCGTCAGATCGTACTCCGCCATGGTCGATCCAGCAGCAGCGTAAGCCGTCCGAAAATGCAGAGACAGTTTTCTTCGGGCATGTGGACCTACTAGGTCATTTTACATAACTGCTGACATGCACGCTCCCTCGCCCATTAACATAGACAGACTGACCATCAGCAGGACTGAGTGTGCGCGACCTTTGTGAAGACGTTCGCCAAGTGATCCGCCAGTCCTTCTGGACACAGAACAACGTTCGGCTTCCCATACAACAAAACTAGCAAGCTCCTATACGATAGATCGGCTTTTATTGACGATGTCGACGCACTAGGCGTATACCCACACAACATCTCCCCACCCCAATAAGCAGAATGGGGCGGGCATCTGGCAGCCACTCTCCTAGCTATCGTTCGTTCACACAGCAAGATGCAATTCCAAGGCTCGTCACAACGAGACTGTGCATTTTTGACCACTATGTGGCTAGTATATAAGGCGTACAGAAACGAGCACCTTAGTGACCGCTGCGGCGCTGCTCAGCGATGACACCGGTGAGGATCTCCATCTTGCTGTACAATGTTAGCATTTTTCAGAATATCATAGATACATACCGCTTAGCGCGGCGCAGGGTACCAATGCGGCGCTTGATGAACTTGCGCGCACGCTTGTCCTGCAACGGTTAGTATACAAGTCCATGCCCGCAAGCCAGTATCGACGCTTAGAAAGACATAGATAGTGAATAGAGAGCACACCCCATCGTACGATACATGTCACCACCATGCTTTCCAAGTGGTGTGCACTGGCTTGCTTGTCACACATACCTTCGAGTTACGGATCAACTCCATAGCACGGCGCTCGTAGGGAGCGAAGCCAGCGACCTCACGCACAACGCTGCGGATGGTCGTCACGCGCTCACCCGCGACAGCCTTCTTGCTGACGGGCCGGGGAGCGAGGACACGGCGGGTGGTAGGGTGACCACGGTTAATACCCCAAACGAGACCTGATAATATGTTAGCCCCTCTATTCTCATGATGATGATGATGAACACATACCAGTGCGCGGGACGCCTGCCTTGTGAGCCGGGTTCGAAGAGCTGCCCATCTTGTTGGCTTCTTGACGAAAGGTAGGGAGCAGCAATACGCGGCGCTGGGCTAGACGGCCTTCCCTCCCACAGAGCTAGAAAATGTCACGTGATGGACTACATTTCTGTGATGGATGATGAGTCAGCATCCGTGCGCAAGGCCCACCCCGCAACGCGTGTACGCGCAGGGTCGACGGGGACTGTGGTGCGCACTGTGTGTCTTGTTCAACGATGCCGCTCCTTCCTCTAGGGGAGCCTCCGTCGTTTACCGATGCATCGTCGCAAGAAAAGATGGAGGAGGCAACACCTTCATCTTTTGCGTCCATGCCTCCACGGCTTGTATTGGAGCTCGACGACGTACTTGTTGTGATGAAGCCGGTGCCTTCGTCTCTTGCGACGGATGCCAAAGAGGCATCAGCCTCCGGTCGCCTATGGCTTACAGAGGAGCATCTTAGTTTTCTCCCCTCTGATGGCAACGCTACATTGCTACCTGGCTTTCAGCTGACATACCCGATGGTGGCCTTGCATGCCATCGCTCGATCTGTGCCTGAGGAAGCCCAAGCAACTGGTTCACACTGGTACCAAGACGCCTGTTTGTACAGTCAGCTGGACGAACATCCCGAGCGGGATGCGGACGATGAAGAAGAAGAAGAGGAGGTGCATGAAATGTGGATCTTGGCGCGGGATGACGTTTCACGTATGTATCCTATGCTGACTTACCTATAGTGGAGCGCTTGTACGAGGCTTTATCGCATTGTGCATCACTGCATCCATCTGTGGCTCCCGAATCCAACGATGCGCATCCCTTTGCAGGGATGGCACCGTTTGGCTCTGGGCTTTCACATGGGGATGACGATGGCCACGATGCGACCTCGGACGCAGAGGAGGAGACATCTACGGGAAGGGTGAGGACCGATTTCCAAACACCGGATGCACGCTATCGACCATATTAACGATAGATACCTACTTCGCAAACATGGGACGAAACGAATACGCTCATGTTTGCCAATATTCCCACGGCGTTTTTTGAGTCTGAGCCGCTCATGGACTTATTCCATACCCTGTTGCATTCGTACGGCACGTTGGTCTCATGCTCTCCCTTGCCCGCGTTTGGGCGGTGTATTGCGGTGTATGAAAAGCCTGAAGAGGCTGCGTATGTAAAGCATGCCCTGGACCGACTTTTGCTGCCGTATGAAAGGGAAGAGTATGGCGATCTAGGTGAGCCCGTTCGTGTGCTTACGAGAGACTTTTCCTCGGCACACAAGGAAGGGTACGTTTTGAGGAAACTGACAGTCAGCGCCATTTTGCGGGTGTACTTTGATCGGCCTACACCGCTGGTCTTACTGCCTTCGGGGGAGTATGTGCCTGCGCGCACCCTCGAGGCCTCCAAGCCTTATTTAGAGCCGCCAGCGCCTGAGCGTGAATTCCTTATTAGTCCGCCAGGCAGTCCACCGGTAGGCTGGGAACCACGATCAGAAGATCGGCCTAATACTGATACCCTTGCAGAAGACCTCATTGAAGCGCTACAGGCTTTGTCTGCCGCACAGGCCACAACTGACGACACGGATGTGTCCGAGAAGACGCCGACCGCGCCTGCCTCTAACGTGCCTACGATGCTGATCCCTTCTACAGCCATGACGATCCCTGGCGTCGTCTTGCATGAAAGTGAGACGATGGAGTCTATGACTGCACCACGTTCTTCCATTCATCAAGTCAAAGCCACAATAGAGAGCCTTCATCAGCCTACAGCACGTCCACCTATGTAGATCAACATATTATCACTTCGCTTTGGTATCACTCTCCGTCTTGGTCTTCGGCTCAGTCTGAGTCACAGTCTTGAGCTCGGTCTCGGCCTCCGTCTTTGTCGTGGTAGTTGCACCAGTCTCTGATGCCGTCTTCGGTTCGGTGGCCGCTGCGACGGTGTCTGCGTGAGTCGGTTCTGGATACAGCGTTTGGGCTGTCTGACCATACTGCTGACTGGGCACATACGCCTGTTCAGGCAGGCCCGTTTCGTCGACCTGCTCCGCCGCCTCGACCACTTCATACATGACAGACGCAGCCTCGGGCGCCGGCACCTTGCCAGTCAGCAAGTCCATGGCCGGAATCGGCTGGCCATAGAACTGTGCGTTGGCATCCTTGCGTTCCATAAGGACGGTGCCCTCTAACGACACGCCACCGTACAAGCCCTTGCTGCGGCTATACGTGAACATCGGGGCGGCATGCACGATGGCTGAGGAGACAGCTGCACCCGTACCGATCGGACCGACCGACGTGCTCAAGTTGCCTCCGATCGTTAGGTTGCCCGACATGCCAAAGGAGCGCACAGCCTCTTCACTGTTCATCACAATCACAAACTCAGTGATATCAGCGCCGATTTGGAAGCCGAACCCGACACCGCCAGTCATAATACAGCTGGGTGCTGACCATGAGCCGTCCGGCAGCCGTGCCGTCACAACACCACTACCAGCCTTGCCTGACCACACGAAACCTGCTTTAACGACTGTGAAAACAGCCAGGCCCTTGGCCTGCAGGAGGACAGCTTTCGGGATGGAGTTCAGGGCGGACGTAGGGTTGGATGGGTCCGCCAGGAATCCCTGCAAAATGCTAGCGGCACGCTGGCATTCGGCAGGCAGTCTGTAGGTTAGGGAGGGCCACAAATACGTACGTAAATCCAGCTTGCACATTGCGAGCCTGTGTCTCCAGCTGCGTCTGTGCACGCTGTGCATACATGCTAGCCTTGTCTGTGAGTTGATCATAGAGAGCCTACCTGGGTACCTGCCTTACGGGCAGCCTGCTTGAATCGGTCCATATACGACATGGTGGCGTGGAGCTTGCGTCCCCGGATGAACAGGCCACGTCCTCAGGATGGTGGTGGCCGGTGCGTCATCACGTGCCGTGCCTCGCGTACCTCGTCGTGGTGTTAGACGCTCTTCCTCCACCATTCTCCCACCTAACATGGTAATGGGCCGGGCTGATTGGCAGGCATCGTCTCGGCCCCTGCTGTTTATTGCAGTGAGCCTAGCTATGCTAGGCATTGCGCTCTTGTCGTTCCAGTGGACGCCTCAGATGCTGGATTTGCGACAAGAGTGCAGTATGGCGTACATGCATCCCACGTACGTCGTGCACGATGCGCAGCTTCGCGCGTTCTCATCGTCACGTTCTCCGGTGATGCAAAAGTACTCACTGCGTGAGTACCGCGAGATGAACGCAACGCCGAGTCTTACCACGAAAGACCGTACGATGCATGCCTCGCCTGTGCTTTTTATCCCTGGGAATGCAGGCAGCTTTGCACAGGTCCGCAGTATGGCCGCGAGTGCGTCGGACCAGTTTTGGGCGAAGTACTTTGACAAGCCGAACGAGGAATTTGCCGATGCGCCGGGCCCTGTCAACTGGTTCACCATCGACTTCAACGAGGACTTTTCTGCGTTCCATGGCCAGACGCTGCGTGACCAGGCGTTCTTTGTCAACGAGGTCGTGCGGTACTTGCGTGAACTGTATCCTCTGTCATCCAGCGAAGGCAACGCTACTGTGCCGTTGGTAGGCCATAGCATGGGAGGCTTGGTCGCTCGCCTAGTGCGCCACCTGCCGAATTACGTGCCTGCGAGCGTGGATACGATCGTCACGCTCTCAACACCGCATGCGTTCCCACCCGTCCCCTTTGATCGAACAATCAATGACGTGTATATGCAGCTTGAACGGCCGATCGAAGGCCCGGAGCCGCTGCTTATCTCGATTGCAGGCGGTTTGCTGGATACACAGCTCTCGTCTGATGCCTCTTCCCTGACACTTGGCGGGATTCATGCGCCAATGTCGCGCTTGTCGACGTTCACGACGTCGGTATCTGCGCTCTGGAGCTCGACAGATCACCTGGCTATTGTATGGTGCGACCAGTTGCGATTCAAGATTGCGCGGGGGATGCTGCGTGACTACAAACACTACGGTCGTGTCTACGAAGCACGGAATACCCCGTCCGTGCAGGGCCAGCGCCGTGAGTTTTGGCGACATCTGCTGGGCATCCCACTGGACGCAGCCGCGGCGGACGACAAGGCCGTGGCTATTGCAGCAGCATCGGAAGGGCCCACTAGCTCGATCTACCTGGACCGCCATTTCCTACATACGGATCTGGCCAAGTATGAGCCTGAGCTCTTAAATCGCATCCACGTGCCGGATATCAATGTCGCGGTATTCAAAGCGCTTGCGCCGCCTGGCCCGCGGCAGACGTATACCGGCCAGGTGACAGAGAGCGATGAGGCCTTGGCTTTTGAGCTCGTCACCAACCTGGCCATCGGCGCCAACCCGGACGTGGGCCATGTCGTGAGCCAGATCAACGAAATCTTTGTCACCGTCTGCTCGCGCAAACCGGCCGTGGAAGTGGAGCAGGGCGAAATCGAGCCGGCATGGTGCTACCCCATTTTAAATACAGCGTTTGACCTGCTTCCATGGTCTGTCCCACCACAAGAAGAGCCACAGCGTGCGCCCTTCTTCCCTGAAGCCCGCTACCATTACGACCATCCCAGCATTTCGCTGCACCGCTTGTATCTCAGCCATGAATTCCTGCGCGCACACCATGTGGAAACCGTGCGTGTAGAGTATACCCGGCGACCAGCGCAGCATCCAAGTGCCTTCAATGTCTCCACGGTCCTGGAGATGGGGTGGACAGAGAACAAGCCGTTTGTCTTACGTGGCGCTCCGTCCTGGTTCAAGTCTACAACATGGGACTTGCCTGGCGTGAACGTGCTTGATCTGCTTAGCTCGTTTGAAGAGCATGCACCCCTATGGGAATGGGATCTGCCCGATATGGATTCGTCGTTGCTAGCCTATACGCTGACGCTAGAGCCAGCTCCTTGTGCGGCGCGACTGAACCCGCCGCCACCACATACGCCGCCGATGGTGCGTGTGCTGAGCCAATCGACAGGCGACTCACGCCTCTTCCCCTCCCTCGATGTGTTCCATACCAACACGCTGCCGGTTGCATTGCATGGCCCAGCGCCGTTCATGCCTGTGCCATCTCATCATGGCTGGCGTTTCCAGTTGTGGCTGCTTGATACGTACAGACACACAGTGTTCTCCAGTACGTACAACGAGCGCTGCCCGCTGCCCTTCACGACGCTTCGTGCTTCTGTGCATTGGCGTGCGAGTCTGGGATTGCTGGTCCTTCGCTACCGTTTGGCCCTGCTGGTCTTCCCGCTCGGCTTCCTGGCACTGGCACGGTGGCAGCCCGGCACGCCATGGCATGCGCTTACGTCGACTGTGCTAGGCCCAGGTATGGCCTATGCGCTTGGCACGGCAATTCTCCTGCATGTGTTTCTGCATCTGGGCGGCGCGTTGGGTGCGCCCAAGCACGCCCTCGGTATCGGTACAACATCGTTCCAATTCTTGTGGATCGGGCCTGTGCTTCTTGTTCTCGCAGCGGCACTGGCCCTGACGATGTGTGCGATCACTACTGGCGGCCTTGCGCTATGGTACGCCCTAGTACGCCGCTATATGCCTTCGCTGGTCACACCTGGCGTAGCGCCGGAGCCATTGACCACGCTCCCTACGCGTCTTGCATGGACGCAGTGGCTGACACGCCGACGTACCTGGATCTCTATCGCGACACTGCTTACGCTCTTGATCTTTTTGCCGTACCAAATTCTTATCGTGCTGGCGGCCATGGTCCACGCGGCTACCACGGCGCAATCGTACATGGCATACCACGAAGCGCGGCGTCGCACACCTGCCGATCCACGCCTCGTCGAACTTCTGCAAGAGTCGTATACGCACAACGCATGGCTCTTGCAGTTCCTCGTCTGGTTCGTGCCCTTGCATGCACCGGTTCTCGTGGTTTGGATTCGCAACGTCAACGCTGGCTTCTCGATGGGCGCAGCACGAACTGAGCACAATGCATTTGCGGTGCTGCCATTGGTGGGTCTAATGTACTTGTACGCAGCGCCATGGTCGTTTACGCGGCCCACCGAGTCTGTGTTTACTGTGGGCACACGCGTCATGTACGGGCTTCTAGCGCTGTGCGCGCTGATTTACGGCATTCGGTACAGCTATATGGTCTATGAATCGTTTGTTCTAGTCCTGCTGTGGGAAATCGCACAGCTTGTGTGGCCTCTGTACCACCCTGCACCGGTCTTTGAGTCCATCCAGCTGGACGACGTATCGCATTTGCAAGTCCCACCTGCCGTCGAGGCCTCTTCGCAAATCGATACGTTGCTTGAGACGTACTTGGCGACGCTGGATGCGTACTTGCAAGCACGAGACCAGCTCACGGAGTCGCTCCAAGCTGGTTTCGTGCAGCTGACACGCGCCAAAATGTCGTTGGAAGGCACGTTCGGGCAGCGGGTCGGTCGAGATGCCTACGATGAGCGCATGTCCGCACAGATCCGTGTTGCGATGGACGCGGCGATCCCTTCTGCCCCGACAACGTCATCTCCTAAGACCGAAGGGCTGCGTCGCCGTCATGGCACACCACAACAGACGGACAATGAGCCTAAGGAGCGTGAGATTCCTACGCCTGAGGCGCAAGGCTTCGATCCTCTGTACCAATTCAGCGGCCTCCCGCCACGGTCCCTAAAAGCCGCGCAACGTCATTTCCAACAAGCCACATCGATTCTAGTGCAAAAGGACGGGGAGACAACTGCATGGAAGACCATCTACGAACTACAACAATCCTTGCACGCATTAGAGCAGCAAATTGAAGCTTGCCGTAGCATGTAGGCCTATGTCGAGGCATGTAATGAGTGTATGCATATTAGTCCTCTGTACGAGCCACCTTTGTAGGCTCCTCCTCCTCGTCCTCGTCGTCGTCGTCGTCATCACCATCATCATCGTCGTCATCATCGTCGTCCTCAGCTTTGCGCTTTTCGCCCACTTTGGCACCGCTGCCGTGTCAGTCTCTACCTGAACCACGTACCTTGCGCCAGGTGCGTTCTCTTCCTCGTCGTCGTCGTCGTTGTCGTCGTCATCATCATCATCATCATCATCATCATCCTCCTCGTCGTCTTCTTCTTCGTCAAAGTCCTCCTCGTCGTCATCGTCCTCGTCTTCGACCTACTCATTAGTGCACAGTTTTACGTACAAAGTCTTCATCCTCTTCCTCATTGTACTCCTCCTCCTCGTCATCATCGTCATCTTCAGCGCGAGCCTTACCGGACTTCACGTCCGAAATAGGCTCCGATGCCGTGGCAGGCGCACCTGCCGAGGTTTCAGGCAGCACAGATTCTTTCTCCGTCACAGACGAGCTCATAGTGTGGGATGAAGCGATGGGATGGCACCGAAGCGCGGCTTAGTCCGTGCGCCAATCCCACATTCTGATTGGCTGACACTTCACCCGCGTCCACTTTCGCGAAGTACGAGAGCGAAAGAGGCCTAGAGCCCCTGGCTATGGCATCCTTGCTGATCGGTGCAGTCATTGGCCTCATTCAGGAGGGAAAGCGACGATGGACCTTGCGAAAAAGAAAAGCATCGCGCGTGCCTCTTAACACCGACGCATAGATCTTGCTTTACGTGCGTCAGAAGCAGGTCCCCCAGCGACCCCTCCCTACCAAAAAGCGTCTACATGCCATGAACTGCATTGGTTTATTTCTGCTCCTTCTTCCCCTGTCTATATTTGCTCAGTTTGGACCACAGGTATCGCAGGGAACGGCCAACCCCAGCCGTATACAAACCCTTCAGTGATTGCTTGCGTGCCGGTTCGCTTACAATCTTGGAAACTTCCGACTTCAGAACTTTTTCAAACGATGGCTGCTGAACCACCGTCAACCAGAAAGACGTGGCTTTTTTCGGTAAACTGTTTCTGTCGTCTTCGAGCATCTTGTCAAGTACCTCAGGCGTGAGCTCTGTGTCTCCCAGCTTGCTAAAGCCCGAAGGTCGAATGGGCATGAGCATCTCCGGGTCTTCATCCTTGAGTTTGGCGAGAATAGGGTGTAAGCCAGGTTTGGACAAGAAATGCTTCACGATGCGCATGCGAAGCGTCTGAGGCAGGTTCGCAGCAACAACAGCACGCATCGCAGGCGACTTGTCCTGCTTCATATAGAAGGTGTTTTCATGCTGCGTCACGGACACAAACCCAAGCCGCGTGAGCAAGGCAGAATACATCACCCGGAACCACAGTTGTTGGTTCTCAACAATGTTGCGAATCTTGTTTTGGTTCTCGCCGCCAGGCACGCTCATACGAAAATCACCCATGTAACTGAGCGATGACACGGCGTAGTACAGTTCCTTTTCCGTAAACTCTTCCGGGAGAAGGAGGAGCGCCGTGCGTAAAGCAGATGCCAAATTCGCCTGCTCAGCTCGCGGCACACGGTCTTTCGTAGCATCGAAGAGACGCGCTGTAGGCTTGTGCATACGGCCACTTGCATAGAGCGTGTTCCAATAGAGCAGATCGTCACACAGTTTGTTTGTATCGATGATTCCGTACTTGACAATGTCACCCTTGACTTTGACGTACGGGACGTACCACATACCCGCACCCCAGTTCTGTACCGAGCGCATAGTCAGGGCTCCCAGCCACCGGGTCCACCATGGGTAATGATCAGGATTCTTTTTCATATTCATGGCGTGCCAATGAGCTGGGTCTTTTACGGCAATGACCAAATCAATCATAGGCGGTTTCCCATCGGTGGATTTGGACTTTGCGGTCTGGCTGAATACGCCCGATCCATACGCAAATGCGTATTCCACTTGCGGGAGATTTAGTGCTTCTAAGAGCCCAAGGATATTACGACGATGGACTGACTCTTCCGATGCCATCGACGAAATCTTGGGGACTGCTGTCGGAAGCACAAACGAGGCCGGAAACGCTGCCTTTTTCTGGCTAGTCGTGCTTGCATTTTCCAAAACAATTCTGCTAGTATGGAGCAAAGACTTGGGGTAGGCCAGGGGCAAACACGGCCCGCGTCGCTGAAGCATAGTACGCACGGACATGGTCGTTGCAGTCTACGGCCAAGCATGTACGTTTCTCACTAGGGAACTACCTCGCTTCGATTATGTGGAGGTGAATAGGGGACGTGCGCAGCAACGCCCCTCGACCCACATCGCTATGACATCGACTGTGTGCTACGCAAGCCATTGTCCAGCATGCCTTGCGCTTGCAAATGTGCCATAAATCCACCTACTAAGTGCAGGCTTCCTGTTACGAATACATTGGGGATCACACCAGCTTTGGCATGCAGCGAACGCACAGCATCCATGACATGTTCAATGCTTGGCACGACATGCGCCACACAGTCTTGCGCCCATGTCACAGTGAGAGGCTGGTCTGCACTGGGTCCAGCTACATGCTGCAACTCACACCATACTTGCAGCAGCTCTCGCTGGATAGACATGCTCTCCAAGTCTTTGGGGTCAATTGATAGTGACTTCAAGTCACTGGCCGACCCGCCATCCGCGTACGTATTGTTAGTGCAGAAGTAGACGTGCTGGAAAAAGGTAACAGGGTCTACTTCTTGGATCCGTAGCTCATCGATCATAGCGCCCAACAAGATCATTGCCGAACGGCCGTTTGTACAGTTGAAGGCCAGTATATTCGGCTGTGTGCTAGTACGAACAGTCTGGACAAACCATTTGACACAGAACCGCACACTTTCCATAGTGTGGGCGCCATCCAAGCAGTACGTAGCACCGGCCGTAATGCTAGCCGGTACCGTTTGACAGCGGCCTGGCCAGAAGGCATCGCTCAGCCCCTCCTTAATGATGTCGTTGAGAGGGCTGCCACAGTCACCGAGCACATCGGCTGCGCCGGGAAAGCAGGCTTTGCCTGTCTCCGAGTGCGCAAAAGCACGTACTAATTCCACAGCCAGACTCGCATTGGTTTGTTGGTGATCACCCGGGAGACCCAGGCGAATCGACGCAAGCTCAGGTTTCACAGGGACCACTTCGTACGAAGAGGCACCTACCTTGTTAGCATATGATTGAAGCACGTGCAATGAGCTCGCTGGCTGCTCTACAGAAAGAGCAGGTGCACCCGGCTTAAAGATACCGGCCTTTTGCATGGCAATATCTTCAATGGTATTTCCCAGCAAAGCGGTATGATCCAGGCCCAGCGCCGTGACACCTGTCACGACGGGATGCTGCACAATGTTGGTAGAATCGTACAGACCACCAATTCCCACCTCTAGCAACGTAGCCGAGACTTGCAGAGAAATGAACACGTGAAAAGCCAAGATCGTCATGAAGCGGAAGTACATGGGACGCAGCGGCGTTGTCTCGAATCGACGGGTTGGATTCTGCTCCAAACGGTCCCATACTTCCCAAAAGAACTTGGCAAACTGTTCTTCGCTAATGGGTTCGCCATCAATGCGGATCCGCTCGCGAGCCGCGACCATATGTGGGGAAGTGTACAGTCCGATTTTGCCGGCATGGTGGGTTGGACGTACTTTCCGAAGTAGGGTATCGCAGAAAGCCGCTGTCGAGCCCTTTCCCTTGGTACCAGTAATATGAATGACATGAATGCGATCCAGATCAGCCCGTTGGTGTCCAATTCGTTCTAGATACTCTGTCATTTCCGGTTCATTGAGCTCGTTGACGGTCCTGCCACTACGGCGAATTGCTTCGAGTGTAGCTGCATTGGACTGCAGGGAGTTTAGTGCATCAATGGCTGCAGCATAGCTGCGGGCCGACGAGGCTGTCGTGGTGGACATAGTGCGGTAGCACGCGCTCAGTAGTCGCCCCAGAGACCCGCGTCGTACTCCTGCTGCACTTCGCAGCATTCGAAGACCATCGCGTGGCCGGCCGAGCGCGCGCGGACCACCTGCTAGCCACGTGGCATCTCACTCCACTCGGCCGTCAGGCTATCTAGTTTTGAAGTTCTTCACGTGACTACACGGGCGTGAGTCTCTAGCTTCTTCGAGAGCGTCGCTCGTCGTGAGAAAGCGTCGCGCACGCCGGTCGATTTCTACTTCCAACCATCAAGGCCGAACTTAGTGGTTTCACTTCAGTACGTATTCTACTGCGCGAGGATCGGCGCGAGCTTGGAATACGACTGAGCATTGAGCGAGGGATTCTGAGCCGCTGCTGTTTTCATCCTACGTTGCATTTTGTCGTGACGAACAGTACTAACCTACTTAGCGTACCATGGCCCGCAACAGCACTGTCAGCCCGTACGTTGGTCGTCTCGGCCGCAGCCAGCTGTACTCGAAGAAGGGTGGCTACAAGCACACTGACCGCAAGCCGGCTGCCGCCGCCGAGGAGGCTCCCGTTGCCACCAAAGAGAAGACTGTCGGTGGTGCCAAGAACGCTGGTAAGCGTGTGCTCCCTGTGAACAAGGCTCCGCGCTTCTACCCGGCCGACGATGTGCGCTCGAAGAAGGTCAACCGCAAGACTCCCAAGCCGACCAAGCTGCGTGAGAGCATCACCCCCGGTACTGTGCTCATCCTCCTTGCTGGTCGCTTCCGTGGCAAGCGCGTTGTCTTCCTGAAGCAGCTCGACAGCGGTCTCCTCCTCGTGACTGGTCCGTTCAAGCTGAACGGTGTCCCGATCCGCCGCGTCAACCAGGCGTACGTGATCGCCACCAGCACCAAGATCGACCTCAGCAACGTCCAGATTGACGAGAAGCTGAACGATGCATACTTCCGCCGTGAGAAGGCTGCCAAGGTGAAGGCTGAGGCTGCTTTCTTCGCTGACCCGGCTAACAAGGCCCCGCTCGCTGAGAGCAAGGTCGCTGACCAGAAGGCTCTGGACAAGGAGATTCTCGCTGCTGTGAAGAAGGAGGGTCCGATCATGAGCAAGTACCTTGCTGCCACCTTCTCGCTCTCGAAGGGTGACAAGCCCCACGCACTCCGCTTCTAAGTGCGATGATGATACATGCGCATAGCCCTTATCTTATGTTTGCGTGGGCTGATGGCTATGTGCCTGGCATGAGTGGTGGAGACAAGGCGCTCCTTTTGCCATAGAATTCACACTCTTGTCTATGTTCCAAAATAGGCCGAATCGAATACGAATGTGCCAGATGAATGTGGTAGTGTTGTTCTTCTTAGCTCGTCGTTAACTATGTATGTGCCTGGCGTTTGGATTGGTATACTTTGGGCTTTTGAAAGGCGGTGGTTTTCGTCTCTTGCTGGTGCTTATCATGCCCTTGTCGACTGAGTTCGCGAACCCGTTTCACGGTCATATCCGGGTAGCGTAGCCAGCGCACGGGTGTCGTGGGCACTTTTTTCGGGGCTTCATCGAGGGGTATGGTATTTTGCTTTTCGATTAGTTCGCGTGTCGTGTGCTGCCCTGGCGCGAGCGGCATACCTATCGCCGTACCATCTTCACGTTCTTCCAGGAAACGCTTCAATGCGTCTGGCCGCTTGCCTAGGACCTCAATACGGTATGCTTCACGCTCATTGAGCATGGCTACATTCGGCAGGCACAAGGTTCGCATGGCCCGCTGTCGCTGCCGAATGTCTTTGAGGTTGGCATGCACTTGGTCCTCACTCAAATCATGTCGTGGCGTGATACAATAGTCCACATGCCAATCCAATTTGGATAGATCGTCTTCATGGCGACCATGCAGCATATCTTCCAGTTGCGATGCACTCTTCGGCCCATGGAATTGTGCCAGGTCCACCGGGCCACGCACCAAGGCCTCGTTCACATAGCGGTCCATTTCGATATCCAGTTGAAGAACTTGCGGCGACGAACTTGCCTCGACAATCACAGACATCGATCCAGACCCTGGTCGTGTCTCCATGGTGATGGAGAGCGTTTCATTGGGTATGCATTCCGTCGCTGTATCGAGGATGCGCTCCAGTAAACCAAGAGACATGTGGTACGCCATATCGCCCATTTCGTTACTGCCGAACAGACGCATATTCATTTCCTCCAGACTGATGTATTGAAAACCAAAGATCTGCGCTGTGTTGTGGTAGGCCACAAAAATGCCGTCCATATGCCCAATACGCACTTGGAAATTGTACTTGAGAAAAGCGGCTCGGACCATGTCCCAATACTCTCGCTCGAACGACTCCCAAAGGCCACGTGCATGTTGGATTTGGTAGCCCGAGCCTTCCGCATAGTTGGCACGATCATTGCGGATCGAGACCACAGCGCGCGTCTTCAAGTCGAACGTCTTGTTCGGTAGACGAGGGTCCTGGCAATCCAGCTGCGAACGAAGGAGGAAGCGGTCGGTTTTGGCATAGTGGTATGCTTCTTTTTGCGTACGTTCCTTTTCTGTGAGTTTCCAACTGTTCACACGCTCGTACTTGGCATACTCTTGCGGCGACGCCGTCAAGAACTTTTCCAAGCTTTTGCCCAGCGATGTAAGCACATAGTTCGTGTTGTCCGTCTCTCCATCGGAGCCCTTATCAGCGTCCACGGCGTAAAAGCCACCAGGTTGATATTGCAGCTTGATCGAGACGGGAAGCTTGGCCCCTTCACTAAAGCCTGACGACATGTCGCTAAAGCTTGGGCTGAACCCGCCCATCTCCGGTTCCTTCCATCGACTCAGCAGAAAGTAGCAGTGGCTCAGCAGGCCTGTCATGCTACTTGTACTGCCGCAGTATTTCATCTTTTGCTTCTTGGTAATTTCCAGCAATTCTGGGTCCCGACTGGAGGTCAGATAAGGCGGCAAGGCACTGTAGTCAAACAGATCTACATCCAACACGCTGCGAAGATGGGGATCAAAGTTATAGATGCCCGTTCGTTTATCACGCAGCCAGTGAATGCCAGGGTTAAACAGGACACGATCCAGGCCATGAGCGAGCGTTGCCACCTCCATGGGACGCAAGGGCTTCACTGGTTTGATGCGGACGTCCGACGAGGACAAAGTCCCAAATCGAAGACCATGCTCTGCTTCCTTCTCGCACATTTCCAGACGAACCACACGTGCCTTTTGGGCCTCGTCGCCAAACAAGAACGATGTGGCTCGAGTATTCGAGTTGGTTCTTGCGCTGCCAGTGTCCTTTGTCGTCGCTCTCTTCTGCTTCTCATCGCTCTTTGCATCGGTATCGGCATCGTCATCTAGCTTTGTCTCTGCTTTTGTCGCACTTGACTGCGTTTTGTTCTTGTCTTTGGCACGCCGTTTTTCTTTACGTGGGGTTTTCACTACCGTGTCCTTCCTTGTGGCCGACGTACGTGTCTTCGTCTGCTTTTTAGGCACGCTCAGCGATGAATGCAATCCTCGCGCGCCTATCAGCACAGTAGCAGGCCTGGGCACGCCCATCTGCGGCCACCGAGTGCCCCATGCGACCCACATGCAGCAGCGTCCACAAGAAAAGCAAAGGCGAGAACCTCCAGACGCGAATCTTCATCCACATTGCTTAGTCAGAACAACCTCCGATCCTCGCAGTTAAGACCCTCGGTGCCTGTGTACCGAACGAAGAGCAACATAGGGGTATCTAGCTAAGTACAAAGTGCTATTTTAGTTCGCGCGTGTGCCAAACAAGGAGAGCCTGTGCCGGGTAAGATCTATGCATACGTACCATACTTGTGGCGGCTGAAGCCAGTTTTGGCCCATCCCTTCGTATTCGCGTGGCCAGAGTTCCGTTGCGACATAGTCTGTAGGTAAGACATTGGCGATGATACGTACAGATATGGCCCAGAACCAATCCTAAAACCTGACGTCCGTCGCCAAACGAGCCATTAAAATAACCCAAGAACAGTTCCAAGATCGGCAAATAGGCAGCGCTGATGACGATCAATCCAAAGAATCCGACCCGCAAGTGTCGATTTTTGCGGCTCCACACATACATCAGAAGCCAATACAACGGCTCCGAAAGAAATCGAATGGAGCAGGCAGAGCCTATTAAGAGCGTAGCCAGAGAGGCACATAGCAAGAGCCATGCATACTCTGCGCGGCGTGTCGATCCAAATGTTTGGGACTCAAGCATGAACGCAAACCGCACATAGTAGAACAAGTTGAACAGCAAATTGAGATTTAGCGGTCCAAAGTACATGAACGAAGTTATCAGACGCCAATACTGCCGCCGTTTAAATACAAATTGGGGTGAGTAAAACATGTAATAAGGAGATATGATGCCCCAGCTCTCTAGCGCAGCTAGGGTAACACCACCTACGAGCCATAATGTGGAAAATGGCGGCAGTGTATCCAGATCCATGGTAGTGGTCGTGTTGGTTAGGTGGTTAGCGAGGTGCGCGCCCTGTGTCGCCCAGAGCCTCCACATAGATGGGGCGGGGCGTCTCGGTTTCTCGACGTTTAGCAACCATGGCCAGTGAACCTATGCAAGCTGAAGGTGCTGCGGCACCTTGCCTGCAGATGCTCCTTCAAACACCACCAGGACAGCTCCAGAATGTGCTTCAAGATCTCAAAGGCATCATGGCCTCCTCCGTTTCCGACTCTGAGTTGTCGGCTCAACTCCAACCGTGGCTCGAGCAACATTCGCATGAGCAACTTCCTACTGTCTCTCTTGCATATGGTGAGCAGAAGGGTGACGCTATTGTATGCAAAGCCGCGAAGGTAGGCGACAAATATATCGATCCGAACCTGTCGTGCCTGTTTACCTACGACCATGCACAGGAGTCAGTACGCGATGTCCATCCTTGTGAGCGTGTAAAGGGGCCTGTAGAGGAGGTCCGATCTTCGATCGACCAAGCCCTAGCGAAGTATGTGTACAATCACTACCATACGGGTATATCGGCTGCCTACACGCCCACCGCCTATGTGGACATGGCTCTGGCGGCTGTGGACACGTCTCAACAAACCGAAGCGAGCTCAACGACGGATGCACCGACAGATGCACCGACAGATGCCAGCGGCAGTAGTACAACAGAAGCCCCCGGCACAGACGACAGCAATGTGGAAAAGGATGTCGAGGCGCCGTCTCACTCTGATGACCCCCCGCCGACGGAGGCAGCGACCTCCGCTTCTTCGCAGGCTTCGGACAAGATCCCAGATGTAAACTCAAGTGTATTTACACTACATATTGTCGGAAACAAGTACAATCTGCGCAATTTCTGGGCAGGTCGATGGCGGTCGACGTACTCTTTCGACGTGGCAACGCGCTCCTTCACGCAGGCGGACATCCAAATCCAATCGCACTACTTTGAGAATGGTAACGTGCAAATGCATGCAAAGCAACTGGCGCTGCCCCCGCGCATTGATACCGATGACCTCACCCAGTTACCGGCGGCTCTTGTAGCAGCTATTGAGGCCCATGAACAGGCATATCAAGGCATGCTGTTTAATACCATTGAGATGCTACGTGAGAAAGCGTTCAAAGCTCTACGTCGTACTTTGCCCATCACGAGACAAAAGATTGATTGGGATAAGGCTGTGAGCTACAAACTTGGAGCTGAACTTGCCAACAAATAAAGGGGCTCACGCTGAGTCTGCTTGTGTATGTGTGTATGTATGTATGTATGTAGCGCTGAATGGCTTTCTCTCACGTGCCAAGATTTCTTTGTCGTGGTGGAGCAATGACGCGCCTTTGTCTTGGCCTGTGCTCCGTGCAACAAAGCCACGGAAGCGGCAGGTGTTGGATGGATAAAGACAGCAGGTATGCGTGCCCATGCCCCTCATTGCGTCTTGCATTGAAGCGTGAGTAATGCATCGTGCTGTATCGATTCGTGAGCAGGGTGTTTTGCAATTTCATGGTGAAAAGGCGTACGTGGTGGAGCCTGGCCAGGCACGCCGTCTCTCTGTACGACCTCGATCTAGGTCCAAGGCATGGCAGGCCATGTGGTCTGCCAGCTTCTGTGGGGCCTCGCGTATGCGCGAGTATGTACTGGTGCACTCGGAAGCACCGGCTACCTTCCACACACACCTGTATGCCATTAAATCGCCTCATTCTCTTCAAGCGTGTTTAGCCTTGCATGCCGAGTCACGCACGGATGTATGGCAGGCGCCTAATGAGCATGGTACTTTGGTATGGCACCTCAGCGCTGCAGGTATCAATGAGGAAGGCACCATGGTCGAATGGGTCATTTGCCTGAACGCCAACGAGACAGAGGCGAGGATGTACTTGCAAGCCCTGCGCAGCAGTATTCGGCGTCTTGCGCGGCTGTCAAGTGGGCCCACATCCTATGTTTGCCCCGCCTCACATCCGTCCCAGGAGCATGATACGTATGCGCCATACAAAAGCAAGCTCGAATGGCTTGTAGGCTCTGATGTGCCTGTGCTCATTGAGTCAAGTCCGCGGCCTGCGACACGATTGCCATCACCCACACGGCCAGCCTCGGTGGCTACCATTCGCGCACCTTGTCCGGCGGAATGGTCGCCCATTGAGACGCACTTTGATTCTCTACTTATGTCACTCGATGCCCATCATCTGCCTGCAGCCTTACAGGCATCGATGGAATGGATCGACTTTGATTCGCTCTCTGCCGCCTCGTCGCCCAGCATCTCTCCGACGCCGTTGCGTCGTGCCTCCGGCCTGCACTATGGCTCGGCTGGCCGACGTGCGTCGTTGGTCGTTTCGCCTCGTCGTCGTACCTCGCTTGTGGCTGTGTAGTGTAGAATAGATCGTATGGTATGGACATGTATTTCTATCGCCAAGGCCGTTTCATCGCATACGTCATCTACGCGCCACGCGATTGGGCTATGAAGGTGTCCAGGTAGCGCTTGAGCGGTTTCGGCTCGAGCGTCTGTATGTTTTTTAAGAGCTCCATCGCGAGCTCTGGTGGGCAGTGTACACTTGGGAGGTACACCGTCGTCAGGTACTGCCCAAACTCATCGCCACGCGTTGTAGACAGGGCTTTGAGTAGCGCACTCAATTCCGCGAGCACTAGCTGTGACTGGGCATCCGTGGTATCAAACGAGGCCTTCGCCGGGATCTGGAACACCAGCGGCAAGAGGGCCTCGTACATAAATTGGTCGAATCCAGCGAGGGCCTTATCATCCTGCCCGCCCCACAGCGGCACGAGGCGCGTCAAGACACTGAGCGCTGCCCGCTGTGTCACAGGCTCGCCATGCTCTGCATAGTAAACGTGGCTTTGCAGGACCGTTTCCAGCTGGGGTTTGTTCTTCTCCGAGACAAGAAGACCATCGAGGCCGGCGGCCAGCAGTGCATTCATGAGACCAAAGTACGCACGCTCGGTATCTGCACGTCGGACCATATCGTCGGTGCCTTGGACGCCCTGGTTCAGGAACGAGAAGATGCGCGTAATAAGCACCATCAGCAAATCGTCCATCACATGGCGAATGCTCTCCTTGTACTTGTGGATCAGCAGCCCAAAGAAGTTCAATAGGTCGACCAGCTCGGCCTCTGTAACTTCGTTGACCAACGCATGGACCAAGGTGGGTATGTAGGGCAGAATAGCCGGGCCAGCCGACGCCACAATGCGTGCAAACGCTCCACGCGCCGCCTCGCGCACAATCAGGAAGCGATTCAGCGCCGTGGTGGCCATCACGATCTGCTCCGTCACTGGCTTCACTTCCTCGATCCAGGCTGGCTGTGTCGCGCGTGCTGCATCGTAGTCTGGGAAGCCCTTGGCAATCGTGCTCAGCGCCAGAATCACATGGTGCACTTGCAGTACCAACTGCAAGTTGCTGGGATCCGCCGCAAAGGCATGCACACTCTGCTGCAGCTTCTCCGACAATGGCTGCGTGATGGCTTTGAAGAGCAAGACCTGTGTCTCAGGCATATGACCCAGCTGCGCAAGAAGCAGGCCGCATGTGTCGAAGAGGTACAACTGACTGTCAAAAGCACTTGCTTTCTCGGTGGCCTTCGCCAAGGGATCTTCCTCCGGCGTAACACTAGGCAGCGTAGCATGCACCACTAGCGCCTCTTGCATACTCTCCAGCAGCTTCGGAACGAATTCCGAGGGAATCGCCGTGCGTGTGTCACGCACAAACCGGTAGAACAGGTAGTTGATGCGGCGGCGCATACCTACACGTGGATGACGCAAGCCACGGTGATCCAGGAACGCTTCGAGCGCCGTAGGCAGCAAATCTGGCCACAGGACAAAGCTCGTAGCATACCGCACGACCGTCTCAAAGTACTGCAGCTGGACCACTGGATGCATATGTGCGCCAATACGCGAGCGGAACAATACCTGCAAAAGCTCGCCCAGTGTGTTGGGCGGTAGCGATTGGTACACACTCAGCGACTGACGTACATTGCGTGGCTTGCCAGGCTCCGCTGGCACTTGAACGTACGAGTGCGGACCCAGGCCGACTTTGTTGCCACGCACCGACGAAAGCACTTCGCCGCAGCAGAACGCTGCGTACAAACACACTTCCGCCTGCTCCCATGGCAGCGCACTCGGATCCCCCGCTGCTAGCGTGTTGGTCACAAGTGCATGAACAGTATTCGAGACAAGGGGCTCGTCCATGGCTGCAATCGCCCCGAGAATCACTTGCAGCTGCTTACGCAGCTCGTAGAACTTGACAAGCTGCTCATCGTCCTCTTCCGATTCGTCGCTGTCCATCTCAGCTGGACCGCCGACCAGCGACGAATCGTCCCATTCCATCTCAGGGTCACACTTCATCTTACGCAGGACCAGCGTAATCAGTTCTGAGACAAAGGCACTTTGCGGTGCACTTAGACCCTGCGCAGCGCCATGGGCCTCATTGTGCCGCTTCGTCTTTTTGTACAGACCCAACACAAGGTGAATGCTAGGCAGCACTTGCTCGGCCGGCTCATCGTACTCGTCGGCCAGGAAGGCGAGGGCCTGCGGTAGGAATGCCAGCAGGCTCGTATGTGCCGCCTCGCGCGTATCTGCGTCGGCACCTGTGGTATCTTCGGCAATTTTGCAGAGCTCCGTCACAATGGCATTCACCAGTTTGGCTAAGTGCTCACGCAGCTCGGTATGCACATCGTCCTGTGTACGCGTCGTCGCCTCCAGCTGCTGCAACGCCGATTCCAAGCTGAGGCCCTGGATCAGTGCTAGCTTGTCCGCAGGTTTCATACCTTTGCACACAATTTCACAAAGTGTGTCCGCCGTAGCATAGCGCAAGGCATGGTGCGACGAGTCCAGTGCATTGTACAGGACATGCACCGTATCCATCGAGACAATCAACGAGATATCAATCCACGACGCATAGTCGCCGACCACTGCCATAGCCACAGTAGCTACGTGGCCGGCCGTACGTACGGTCATATGCTGCGGCGCGTCATCGCCGGTATCAGGTGCTTGCAGCGCTTGCAACGCATCACGAATCACACGCCACAGCAGCTCTGCGATACTCGCTGCATGATGCGCGCGAATCTCATCGCGCACTACGGCATCACGCTGCAGACGCTCTTTGCTGCGGACGGAACGCAGCATGACATCTGATCCCAGGTGCAGCGACAAATCGTGGAGCACTCGCAGCATCAAGTCTGTGACAACGACATGAATACCTTCTGCGTCGTCTGGGTGCGCGGTGCAAAGGGCCAGCGCCGAAGTGAGGAACGTATACGAGGACGTCAGGCTATACGTCTGCAAGGTGAGCAAGGCCAAGGTCTGTGCGATTTTGTTCTTCATAAACGCCACGCCCTGCTCGCCTTGTCCATGGACAAACTCCGTCTGAAGGTAGGTCATGGCGCCTTCCTGCAGGAAGGAGAGCGCTTCCGAGCCCTGTGGCTGTTCATGCACGCTGATGGTTAGATGACGCAACACGTACCGTCTGTCGAGGAAATCGTCCACAAGGTTCAGGCCAAACAGACGGATAGCATGCTCATACTTCGGTGCACTGCCGTCGTCATTCCGTGCGATCCATACGCGCCAACCGAGACTCCAGCTCTCGTCTGTAGCCTGCTTCAGTTGCTCCAAGTACGCCAGCGCTTGGCTTACCAGGTTCGCATCCTGGACAGCCGCTGCATTGGATGCAATTTCGACAGCTTGTACGAGCTGTGCTTCTTGCGTGTCCATCCGGCGCTTGTATTCCTATCGAGTCCACTCGTACACCCACGCGCTCCAATCGACGAGAAGACAGACGAACGAACTGCGCGAAGGAGGTTCGAACCAACACTGCGCTGGACCTGCGAGCGAGAGACAGAGCGAGGGTTTTTTTCGTCACGTGCATACCACGTGAGGGGAGCCCTGGCGCTCGCCCTAGGCGGAGAGGCACCGCAGCCCACGCACGCGCTGCGGGGGTCCAGCCGTCAAATCGCGTGCAGGGTATTTCGAAGGGTGGGCGTGCGAGCGATCGTGCATTGTTCCCTTCATGTGGCGTAGGACGTTGCGTGTACGCGCCTTTTCCACCTCAGCGCGGCAGTCGAAGCCGCCGACTGCCGTGGTCATGATGAACATGGGCGGTCCCTCCACGCTGGACGAGGTCCAGCCGTTCCTCACTCGTTTGTTTCTGGACCGCGATTTAATGCGTTTGCCGTTGCAGTCCCAGCTGGGCCCCCTCATTGCGAGACGACGTACGCCCAAGATCCAGGCGCAGTACGATAAGATTGGCGGTGGCTCGCCGATTCTCCCGTGGTCGCGCACGCAGGGCGAGGCGATGGCTCGTATGCTGGACGAGCTCTCGCCTGCGACGGCGCCGCACAAGTCGTACGTGGCTTTCCGATACGCCTCGCCTCTCACGTCCGAGTGCATGGACGAGCTTGCGGCGGATGGTGTAAAGCGTGCTGTGGCGTTCTCGCAGTACCCGCAGTACTCCTGCAGCACGACGGGCAGCAGCTTGAATGAGCTGTACCGTGAGATCCAGCGGCGTCAAGCACGTGGCGCGCCGGAAGGGTCGATTCAGTGGTCGGTCATTGATCGATGGCCGACGCAGCCTGGCCTGGTACGTGCGTTTGCGAATCGTGTACGCGAAGCTGCCGCGCAGCTCCCGCCCGAGGTCGCACGGGAAGCGCCGATCATGTTCAGTGCACACTCGCTTCCGATGCAAGTTGTTTCCGGCCGTGGTGACCCATACCCAGCCGAAGTCGCTGCGACGGTAGCAGCTGTCATGCAGGAGCTTGGGTGGGCGAACCCCTACCGCCTCACATGGCAGAGCCAAGTCGGCCCTTCGGCGTGGCTGGGGCCTCAGACGGTGGACACGCTCAAGGGCTGGGCGAAGCAGGGTTTCCAGCACGTGATGGTCGTCCCAATTGCCTTTACCAGTGATCATATTGAGACACTGTATGAATTGGACGTGGAGCTGCAAGAGGATGCGCATGAGCTGGGCGTGCACCTTGTACGTGCGCCCTCGCTGAACGACGAGCCAGTGTTCTTGCGAGCGCTCGCTGATACCGTGCAAGTGCATTTGGCCTCGTCACCGGAAGGTACGGTGCCGTGGGCGCAGGGGGCATGCAGTCGTCAAATGCGCCTTCGATGCCCAGGTTGCACGAATGCCGACTGTCACGCGCAAAAAGCATTCTTTGCGGCTGTGTAGATATGTCTATGTACCCCACAATGCATTCCACGCACGGCGTAGCATGCTGGGCTCGTCCGTAGCCGTCGCATCTTCCTCTTCCTCCTCCTCGGCCGGCGTTGCATCGTCTATGGTCGCCGGCGTCGCATCCGTGTCGGCAAGTGCCGCTTCCCCCACCGCAGGCCCTGGCATGGCGCCGACGACTTGAAGCAAGGCATCGCGTGTTTCGTCGTCCACATGTTCAAGCACTTGTTCAATCTGCTGCGGATCCGCCTGCTGCTGCATCTGCTGGAACAGAGCCCAGAGCCGTGCATGCGCATTTGACTGCGACGTAGCCTGCTCCATAAGCGCACCATAGTACGCTTCATCGTAGCGTGTGCCGTCGGCCGGCGGCAGCGGATCAAACGTATCGAGGCCACCAGGCGGACTGCGGACGTGAGGCGGTAAGTACCGCACAAGCTGTTGATGCAGCGCCGCAGGCAGGTCGGCCACGAGGACGTGGCGGTACACGCCCAGGCACGTCGTCGCCTCCGCGGTGCCGAGCGTGTACGTAGCACCGACGAGCGCTGGAAGCACAGCCTGGGCGATGGATCGGAACCACGTCGTATGGCTCGCTTCTTTCCACAGACTCAGGGAACGATGGACGTACAAGTGCGCCAGCAGTTCGTCCAGCGCCGGCGTCGAGGCAGCATACATCCCCTGCATCGGGAAAGCACGAACTACGTCAGGCGGCATACTCACATCCAGCTTATCAGCCAGCAAGATCGCCGTGCGTGGATGCCGCGCAATGGCCAGGCGTAGGGCCGCATCACTGGCCTCTGTCTCGTTCTGAGCACGCAGTGCCAAGGCACGGGCATACTGCAGTCCAGCACACCAATCCAGCGTGCCATGCCCTGTCTCGCGCGCCATCGTACGCTCGTGATCCAGCGGTGTACAAGCGCGCACGTTGTCGACCGCCATACGATCCTGCTGCGTCGCTAGGTGTGCATCCAGTGCATCGATGAGCGATAAGAGCCAGGCACCTTGCTTGCTTTTGATCGCTAGGAAATCCATCCATAGCAGCATGCCATGAGGATCGTTGACATCCAGGCTCAGTACCAACTTGCACCATTCCAGCGAGGTACGCCACGTCCCACGCCGCCCAAACAAGTCAATATTGCGGTGCGCCGCGAGCCAAAACGCGCGGTTCTCTGCACGGGCAAACGTGCTCAGAGGCGGGCCATGGCTCGACGTGAGCGACGTGACAAACGTCGACGCCGCCGAACGTTCCATTGCAAACAATGCGCGGTCCACAAAGTCCGCTGCCTGGCCCAAGTCGCCTTGGTATCGCGATACATCCGACAGCTGCAGTAGTGTATCAACGTGCCATGGGAACACACGCAGCAGCGCGTAGAGCGCTTGCGTATCGTACGAACGCACAGCCTGCGCAAACTGAAACTGCGCTTGCTTGTATGCGCGGCTGTGCTCCCAGCTGCATATGCGGCCCTGGGGCGTATCGCGCGTCGTCATCGACAAACCAACAAACGAGCGTCCGAGATCCGGCCAGGTAGGTTTCGGTGTGCTCAGCACGGTCCGAGCGCGCATATTGGAGTTGAGGTGCGCGCCACGATTCCGCCCACCTGCGCGCGTTGGGGCTTGGTTCTTCTCACGCTCGTACGCTTTGATCGCAGCCGCACCGAATTGACGCCGAAGTTCCTGCGCTGGATCGAGCTGCGTTGCTTCCAGGGCAAGCACACTACGCAGCGTCGTCCATGGCGTCTTGGCGTGTGTCGATGGAGTTTGTGCATCTGTCGACGACGCTGGCCGTTGCGTAGTCTCGCTAGCAAGGAGCGCATCCATTTCCTCGAGCGACATGGCATTCACATCCTTCGTCACGCTAGCCTTCGCCTTCTTTTTCTTTTTCTTCGACTTACTCTGCGATGGTATACTGGTTTCTGGGGCGGCCGAGGGGACATCATCCGCATCGTCTGGCGTCTCATCCAGGGCCAACTAGCGCGTGAGTCAAACGTCTATGCGTACATACCGATGCAAAGCCTGTGGCTATCGTCGTGACAGGCGCAGCTTCCTCGTCCTTGTCGTCATCATCAGCCGGCGGCACAGCGTCAGGCGGTACCTGTTCCGTGTTGCCCGGCGCCGAGAGCTGCTGCAGTTGCGCCAGCTCTTCTTGCTGCCGCTGCAATCGCCGATTCACGCGGCGGCTCATCGTGCAAGGGCAAAAGCACAGACGTTCCAGCGACACTCTTTGGCCTCGGCCGATGTACACATCACGCCAAGAGAGCACGCTCCACCACGCCACGCCATCTTCGACACCCCCCTTCCCCTGCGAATGATCTCTATGCTGCGTGCCTCTGCGCGGCCTTTACGCGTTGGCGTATCGCCCATAGTGCGTCAGCGTATGCTGCCACTCCCTGCTAGGGCCTTGCCACAGCCTTTCCGTGCGTTGAGCACGGAAGGCGAGCGGCCCACTAGCAAGGCGTCCCACACCACCTTGCCGCCGACCAACAGCACAGGTGTACGTACCGCATTGGTCGTACTAACATACAGCCATTCAATTTGCCAGCGGCGGCGCTGTTTATTGCTACAGGTGTCGGTCTTTACTTCTACTTCCAGCATGAAAAGGCCAAGATGGCCGAGGCTAAGCAGAAGAAAATGGAAGAGCAGGCGGCGATCGGTCGTCCACGTATCGGTGGTCCCTTCGAGCTGGTCTCTTCCACCGGCCACCCATTCACAGAGAAGGATCTGCTGGGTAGCTTCAGCTTGATTTACTTTGGGTTTACCAACTGCCCTGACATCTGCCCTGAAGAGCTCGATAAGATGTCGGCCGTCGTTGACGAGGTGGCAAAGACGCACGGCTACGTGATCAACCCTGTCTTTATTACTTGTGACCCGGCGCGAGACCGTGTGCCGATGGTGGCTGAGTACATTGCCGATTTCCATCCACGTATGGTCGGTCTCACAGGCTCGTACGAAGCCGTGAAGGCGGCTTGCAAGGCATTCCGTGTGTACTTCAGCACACCTCCTGGCGCGGACCCTTCGACGGACTACCTTGTGGACCACTCGATTTTCTTTTACCTGATGGATCCTGAGGGCAAGTTTGTCGATGCGTTCGGCAAGAGCTCGACGGAGGAAGAAGTGCGTGATAAGGCCCTGGACTATATTCAGCGCTGGCGTGCGACCGGCCTCCCGCTGGAAGAGGCTAATGCGAAGCACAAGGCGGCAACAGATGGACGCGCTTTATCCACGGACCAGGAACTCTTTTCCGAGCCGAGCTTGACACCGTCTGTCCCCCCGGCGGTCGTGCCTCAGGACCGCCTCATTTAATTGTGTAGTTCGAAAAACAAGCATACGCGTATAGAGAGCGCGACGATTACCTACATGCCATGGGTAGACATCTATGCATAGGAAAGACCCTTCCTATCGAGGTCTTGCACTATGCCTGCATACACACAACCAAGCCGCTCCGTATCTTCGCGCCCATGGGAGATAGGGTGTGCCTGCCGACCAGCGCAAATGATAAACGCGTGTCTATTTTAGATAAAGTCGTTTGTGGCTGGCCCGAAGAGGGAACGGACGTCGTCCGTGCACACCATGTGACCAATCAGGTGCAGGTATGGGGTGCAACGTTTACACACGCGCCAGTTTTGTGGGCCACATTGTTAGGGGCACGCGTTTGTGCCCTCGTGCCGGGGCCCACGACAATTACACATCCACTCCGTCTTCCCAGTCCTGATTCTTTTCTTCTGAAACGGACTCCCGCGCGGATGATACGGTCTACGAACCATTCCCCGATGCCCATTCCGGCCCCAGCGGCGCCGCCGATGGAATCGCGCGGCTCTCACTCTCCTGTGGAACTACCCACCCCTCCTGATGGTGTAGGACTTCCAGCACCGCCACGGTCTTTGCGGGAGGGATCGTCATGGCTCAGCGCCACACCACTCACACGCAAACCGTTGCCTACACTTACACCAGCGTACCGTGCCGAACTTCCACGGTACTCCTCCGTGCCGTACATGGGTCTTCGGCCGCATGGCTCGGCGATGTCGACATTCCAGCTCTCCGCGGAACGTCAGCATGCCTCGGAGAGTGCTGACGATACAGATATGTCTGTGGACGATGTCTTTGCAACCTCGTACCGTGCGGACGACCGTCGCACACGGACCGTTTCTCACTATGCTGATGTGGACGATGTAAGTCCCAACCTCGTGCCGCACATGGACAACGACGAGATGGTGCCGTCGTTGGAACACAGCTATCCGCGCTCTCCCCTCGTACGCCGCACCTCGTTGCGAAGTGTAGACACTTTCAACGTCGTGCCAGGTCCCAGTTCGCGCCGCATGCCTTACAACATCCCCTCACGATCGCCTGGCGCCGTGGGCCCTCTCAGCCAAGCGTATGCTATGAGCATGACGCCCTCGTCGACATCGATGCGGACAACGCGCCTTCCGCCATGGACTTCGTTCCACCGTGCGAGCAAAAGCACACGGCCAAGCACCTCTGCGCCGATGACGTCTCATGGCGTGTTGTCAGCGTACGATGAAGATGAGACGGACGATGAAGTGAGTGCAGCCGGCATTGACGATGAGATGACCGACGATGACACTGAGCTGCCGATGCGGATACACGGACGAGGCGTGCCTATGCACACGACGAAGCGTTCGGACATGATGATGCCGACCGTCACTGGCGGTGGGCGTTTGTCTCTGCCTCACTCGCTCCCGACGCGACCACTCTCTTCCTCCTATGGGCGTTCGCCTGATGAGTCTTCTCGTTCTCAGATGCACATGGCTGTAGCAGCGCTGGATCGCTTGTCCATGGCAGGCACGAGTGTCGAGGACGAGAAGAAGATGTCGATGCGGACGTACGTGGATGAGACCGACGAGGTGGCTGCGATCCGCGATCGGCTCGGCGGCGCTGCGAACTGCTCAGCTTTCATTTCCAAGCTGTGGCACTTGATGATCAACCCCGACTTGTATGGCAAGTACATTCACTGGAACGAGGCTGGTGATGCGATTATTATTAATAGCGAGCCCGAGGTGGCGGCGGAATTTGCGGCGGATGTCCTCCCAAAGCTGTTCAAACATGGCAACAATGCGTCGTTTGTGCGGCAGCTCAACTTGTACGGCTTCCAGCGTGTATCCTCCTCGCGACTTTTGGATGCTGTGGAAATGCAAGTCGTCGCTGCCCGTACCCAGCAAAGTCAGCGCATAGGAGCAAGCACCACAGGGCCTTACAACACCGCTACCGAGCTCTACGGCATGCACTCCAGCTTTGCTCACCCACGTTTCCGACGTGGTCAGGAAGCCTGGCTGGCCAGCATGAAGCCACGTTCGTCGAAGAAGCCCAAGAAGCCCCCTACGAGCGAGGCGCGACCTTGAGGATCGTGTTACAGTGTACATGTGTTTTCTACGATGCGTTTGTTTGTTCTTGTAGTTTTTTAGATGTCATGAAGATGTGATCGGCAGCCATGGGCAACAGGTCACGAGCTGGGATTGTGGCGTACGTCGGCTCGGCACGTAGCTCCGTCCATACGTCGCCCTCCTGCGGCTCAGCTAGGTCGATTTTGTCCAGCAACTGCGTGCGCTGTGCCTCGCCATCCGGCTGCGACCCTTCAAACAGGTACCACCACGCCCAGCCATCGCCCCATTGCTTGGCAGACTGCACCGTCTTACTGAACCAATCGCGCGCTTGTGCCGCCTTGCCTTCGTCCCAAAAGAGACGCGCCA
The DNA here is from genome assembly GCF_001278385.1 of Malassezia pachydermatis. Taxonomy (NCBI): domain Eukaryota; kingdom Fungi; phylum Basidiomycota; class Malasseziomycetes; order Malasseziales; family Malasseziaceae; genus Malassezia; species Malassezia pachydermatis. The sequence goes on from NW_017253139.1 coordinate 160,335, forward strand.
CCGTCGTGATGACATACGGGCTATCGCCGGATCGACGCAGCGCCTCTGCTGCACGCGTCTTGCGCGAGGGCCGTGGCTCCAGCCAAATCGAGGCACTGAGCAGGCGGCCACTTGTCGGGCACGCTTGCAGACCACGGCTGAGCAGTGTTTTCGCCTGCATCGCACTGCCAGCGCGCAACTCAATCGCGGCGGACTCGGCCCAAATGGCATCGTCTTGCGTCAGCATTTGCCGTGCCTTTTCCAGCAAGGCACGAGCACGAATCGTGGAATCGTTGGCTTCTTCCCATCGACTCGCCCGAATCCACAACGCCACCGAGGTGGGGCAGGCACGCCGCCCTACAGCGTAGGCTTCGCGTGCTTCTGCCACATGGTTCTGACGCTCATGCCAACGGCCATGCAGCTCATGCAGTGTGGCCGACGCAGGGTATCGCTGCAGCGCTTCTTGAATCAAGGTCAGCGCCTCGTCCCAATGCGCCTGACGCCACGCAAGGTGGACACTCGTATTCCACACACGCTCCGTCTTCACTTCAGCGCGTGCGCGCTTCAGCAACGCAGCCGCAGCACCCATCTCGCCATGGTCCGCTTCCAGCGTCGCAGCGGCCAGGGAAATGGCCTCCGAGCCCAAGTTCGCCTCGAACGCGCGGCTGAGCACTTCACGTGCGCCAGGCACATCATTCGCACGTCGTCGCTCGTCCGCGTAGAAGAGCCAGAGAGTTTCAGCATGTGGGCACTGCGATACACCGCGCTCGAGGAGCGCCGCGAGGGACTCGTGCGTCCCGTGCACACGTTCAATCTGCGCTGCATGCTTCCACAGCTCGAGCGCATCCGGGTACTCGTCCAACGCACATGATAAGATCGCTCGGGCGGTCGAAGCACGGCCATGCTCCAGGCATGCCTGGGCATCTTCCAGCCATACACGTCGCCGATCTTCTTCGTCCAAGTCCAAGTAGATCGTCGCTTTGACGATGGCCGCGCATGTCACAGGTCCGCCTTCCTTGTCGACCTGTTCGGCTTCTCGAAGCCACTGCTCGCGGCTCAGCAAGGCCCCAGCTTTGCGCAGCGCTTGCACGGCCGCGGCCATCGTCTTATCCACACGTTCAGCAGGTTCTTGCCCTTCTTCCAATAGACGCGCAGCCGCAATCCAGATCTCGTGCGAGGTGGGCACCGTCCGACGTGCCCGGTTGAGCACGCTCTTGGCCTCCGCGGGAGGCGAGAGCCGCGCTAGCGTGAGCCACAATTCCACGCTCATGGGTACCGCTTCCACCGCCCCTGCCAACAGAACACGTGCATCGTCCGGCTTTTCTTCCAGATTCACCAGTTCTTTCCATAGCTTGACCGAGTCAGGAATGTGCTCCAGCGCCTTGCGCAGGACACGCTTCTTGCTTTCCGTGTCGGTCTCCAATTCCATCGCCCGAAGCCATATGTTCACTGACTGGCTCAGGTATTGGATAGCCCGGGCAAGAATGACCTTGGCATTTTCCACCGAGTTCAACCGTGCACTTTCCAGCCATACATCTTCACTGCGTGGGCATTGCTCACAGCCTTGCGCAATGACTTTGCGTGCCAAGGCCATCTTTCCAGCCACTTCTTCTAGACGAGCGGCGGCAATCCAGCCTGGGGCATGCTTGGGATTCGTCTTGATGACCGAGTCCAAGAGGCTACGTGCTTTCTTGATATCACCGATTTCCACATTGGACTTGATCGAGACGCCAGAGAGCGCTGTCAAGTAGCCGGTAGGGTCAATGGAGGTGGATAGGCCAGAGGAGGCCACAGCGCTTTGCGATGAGGCTTGGTCAAGCTGATGCGAGAACACCTTGTTTCGCGCCTCGCCAATCTCAGTGAGAGAGCTCACGGCGCCATCGTCCTGCGCTGTAGAGCTGACCTGCGCTTGATCGCGTGCAGAGAGCAGGACACTATCCGGCACGGCATAGGTGCGATTGTCGCGTCCTTCACGCAGCGACGCAGCTTTCCGTCGCTTGCCTGTAAGATTCCCTGGCTCCGGCAAGGAAGCCCACTCTTCTTCGCTGACAGTCGCCAAGTTCCGCTTCAAGTCTGCGAACTGCGCCTGGATCTTTGGTTGCGATTTTCGCGCCTCTTCTCGCTCTGCAGCCTCGCGTGCTTCACGTTGCTTACGGCGCCGTTCATCCATATGCCGATCGACACTCTCCCAAATACGATCGGCCTCTTCATCGTCTTTCTCATAGACTGTATTCGCGAACAAAGCCGTCTCTTCTTCAGGGTCCTGGAATCGCTCGTCATCGTCATCGTCTGCATCGTTGGTATCTTCACCACGCCGTGCACGCGCCGCGGCAATGGTCTCCGCCGAGGGTCCTTCACGCGCAGGACCGATATCGGAGCGTGTCGTAAAACCAGTGGCACCACGTCCAAGACCAGCTACGTAGCCAGCTGGCGCCTGCATTGACAGGAACGCCAGTTTATTGGGTCGACTACTCGCCATCACGTCGACGTTCCTTCGCTGCGTAGGTGGAGCGACCATGATCGATTTCTCGCAGTGTCGCCCTCGCATCGTCTCACGTGATACTCGCGCACGCTCCAGCAGGCTCGTGCGAACTGACGCTCCCCAGAACGCGTCCGTCTCTCGCCCAGCATCGGTGCCAAGGCAGAAAAGCGCAACGTGCCTTCACAGGCATGGCCTGCCTCGTTTACACAGCTGTACCATACCTTCAAAGTATGTTGTTTCGATCCTCACACTAGGCACTATGCACCGTGTACACTTTTTGTTCCGCACACAAGCAGGTCGTACCCACCGTGGAGACGCTGCAACGTAGCACAGCATCTCTTTTGCACAGGCCATTGGAGCTGGATGATTTGGCTCGTATCAAAGCTGTTTGTCCTGATATGATTCACTGGGCCTACGTCTCTGCCATGTCGTTGCCAGACTCGGCTACACCGCCTGCGAAGCGCCGACGTCAGGACGAAGATCTATTTGCGCTGCCTCGTTCGCATGTCAACGAGTATACCATGCTGTTCGAGTTCACTGATCATGGACTACATACTGGCAAAGCTACATCGCGTCGCTACGTGGCGGCATCTAAGCCCAAGCATACAACCTCCATGGCACTGATTCAGCGGCGTACCGATACCTTTGCACGCGCGCTGGACGATATCGTGGAGGCGGCACACACAGCGCAGCTGGATCCAGAGCAGCTGTTGGCAGAGGCCGTGCATGCTGTGTATCCGACTGGCCCGCCTGAATCAATGCCTGGTGTGTCGTCGTTGATACGGCCTACAGCACGGCCTACTATAGCAGCGATGTTGGCATCCCTGCCTTCGCTGCCGTGGTGGCGTGACCAAATAGTGCCAGGGGGTCGACATACATTTGCTGCACGCCCTGCCATGTACAGCGACGTGGATCCACCATTATCGTCCTTGATCATGGATGCATTGGACAAGGCCTATCGTATCACATCATTGTATACGCATCAAGCCTTGGCCTTGACCAGTTTCCAGCGTGGACAGCATGTCGTGGTAAGCACAGGTACATCCTCAGGCAAGTCGCTTGTATACCAAATTCCCATGGCGATGGCCTTGGCAGATGACGAAGCGACAGCCCTCTGTATCTTTCCTACCAAGGCGCTAACGCAAGATCAGCTGCGCTCGTTACAAACGTTCTTTTCTCATTTCCCACCGACGCATGATGTCGTCGTGGCCACCTATGATGGTGATACACCTATGCCGCAGCGCAAAGCGATACGTGAGCAGGCTCGTGTGCTCTTTACCAACCCTGATATGCTCCATCAAGCGATCTTGCCGCACGAGATGGGATGGCGCCGATTTTTTCGCGGCTTGCGTGTGGTTGTCTTGGACGAGCTCCATATCTATGCAGGTGTCTTCGGTACACATGTGGCATGGATTCTGCGGCGTCTTCGACGTCTCTGCCATGCGCTTGGCAATGATCACATACAGTTTGTAAGTGCCAGTGCAACCATTGCTGAGCCAGCGGATCACATGGCGCGTTTAGTAGCGCTTCCCACGACGTGCATCGATGTGGTGGATCAAGATGGGTCGCCCTGTGGGCAGAAAGAATGGGTGGTTTGGAATTCGCCGCTCATTGATCCACGCGATCCTAGCCATGGCCGTGTATCGACATTTTCGGAAGCGTCGCAGCTGTTTCGGCACCTGCTTTGCCAAGGCATACGTACGATTTTATTCGCCAAGGTACGGCGTACATGCGAGATTCTCGTGCGAGAAATTCGCGAAGATCTCCTTCGTGAAGGGCATGCAGAGTTGGCCGAGCGTGTGCATGGCTACCGATCAGGCTACTCGGCGTCTGACCGACGTAGCCTGGAACAGGACATGGCATCCGGGCATACCATGGGCCTAATTGCTACCTCGGCGCTTGAACTGGGCGTCGATATCGGTGGCCTGGATGCTGTTCTTTTGTTTGGCATGCCGTATTCGTCGGCGAGTTTATGGCAACAGGCTGGTCGGGCTGGCCGGCGGCAAAAAGATGCGCTGGTCGTTGTGCTTGGCGAACCATTTTCGGTGGATCAGTACTACATGCGACACCCGGAGCTTGTGTTTGCGAAGCCGTCCACGGCATTATGGCTGGATCTCGAGAATGAATTGATTATGGAGCGCCATATCCACTGTGCTGCGTTTGAAATGCCCTTGCATGATACCGACGAACCGTTCTTAGGGGCCCGGTGCTTGGACGTAGCCAAGCGTGTATTGGAGGCTGATCAGGATGGGTACCTGCACTGCACGCATCTTACTGAGACACCTGCGCATACCATCGCCATCCGAGGTGCGCGGCAGGACACGTACAAGTACGTGGATGCGACCAGCGGTGCGCTGCTAGAGGAGGTGGAGTGGGAGCGTGTGTACTTTGAGGCGTATGAAGGCGCTGTGTTTTTGCACCAGGGGCAGACGTACATCTGCCAACATGTGTGGCATGAACAGCGCATTGCACGTATGATGCGGGCCAACGTGCTGTACCATACGCGGCCTCGCGACGTGACGGACATCGATGCACGCGAGACGTGGCGGATTCGTACGTTGCCGCATGCGAGTGTGTATGCGTACTATGGCCGCGTCGATGTGTGTGTGCGAGTGTGGGGCTACTTCAAGGTGGACCGGCGGGCCAACATCCTTGACGCAGTAGACATCGAGGCAGCGCCGATGGTCCGACCGACTGTCGGGCTGTGGATCGATGTGCCATGGCCGATCATCGAGGCCTTATCGCAGCGTGGCATTCATGCAGCAGCCGCGATCCATGCAGCAGAGCATGCGATCCTCAGCCTTACCCCGATGTTCATTGCCAGCATGGCCGATGACGTGCGTACCGAATGCAAAGTAGCGAAGCGGGAGTATGGCCGGCGACCGACGCAGCGCAAACGACCTTCGCGTCTTATTTTCTACGATAAGCCCGGCCAGGATGCAGGTGTATGTGCGCAAATGTTTGGGCATGTCGACACGCTTCTGCAGATTGCCTTGCGTGTGATTGAAGAGTGTGGATGTACCGAGGGATGTCCAGGCTGTATTGAGACGCCGACTTGTCTGCACGACAATGACGTCTCGTCAAAGCTAGGCGCCATGGCCGTCTTGCGTGGTCTGCTGCAGCGCGACCTCTTTGCCGACTGGGACGAGCCACGGCATGAACGGGGACATGCCCCCAGCGCCTTGAGCGACGATACCATGTTCTCACATACGCTCTGCGAGCCAACGCCGGTCCCTCAGCGTGTGGACACGATCGTAGAGGATATTACCGAGCCGCCCGCCCCAAGTCCAGCGCCGAGCGCCTACGCATCTACGGCCCCTTGGGGCTCGTCCCTTGCATGGGAGGAAGAAGAGTCTACAACATAGCTATTCATGTCCAGGCCTGTCGTTGCAGCTGCAATCGCTCTGTAACGTGCGACCATGCACTCATAGAAAGATCAATCCACTGCGTCGTAGCTCGTTGGGACACTGGATGTGATGCCCAGGCTTGAGCAAGCGTCGCCCACGACACCGTATGTGGCGCTGGGGGTCCACGGACGACAATGACAAGGAGAGCGTCCACTGCCTGCGCCAGCTGATCCAGCCGTGTAAGGTACGCTGGGATGTCATCGTTCGCGTCCCAAGCAGCGTGGCCCTGAGCATCGACAAACACAAATTCCACATGGCATTGACACTGCAGCGCTCGCGCCAGCATGGCGCGGCCAGCAGCCGTGGAGTAAAGGAGAACTCGATCGCATGGCACAGAGGAGGGAGCGTGGCCATCGGGCGCATCCAGCAGCACATGGACGAGGTAGTCGCGCGTAAGCGCTTGGATCATCTCATGGATGGCCGGCATCGAAGCGAGCTGCTGCGTCCATGCAGGGTCCACAGGGAACGAGAGACTCAATGTCGGATTCTATTGTGAGTGGGTTTCGGTACATACAGCTCCCTTGCGCTTGGAACGTGCCGAGGTATCAGGTCGATCTTTCTGAGAGGTCCAACGCCATAGCGCTACGCCCAGCGCGATCGCACCACTGGCCGCAAGCACAGGCGCCACCCACTTGGTCGATCTTCGTGCGGGGGCCATGGAAGTGTGGAGTAAGCCGCGACAAAAGGGGCCCATTTGCCTCTCCACCTGCCGTCAAGCCGTCCGTCGTCGTTGACCATACGAGACGCATGCCAGAGACTTCATTTGACTTTACAGACTACGAGATCGATATTATATCGTAATTAATGATCATAGCTGGGGACCCACATCTCTTGCTTAACCCAGGCCATGAGCTCTTCGTCGCTCATCTTCGCCGTGAAGCCATCGTCACGCGAGAGACCATACTTGTTCAGCGACTTGATGCAGCGGAATGCAATGTAGTTCGACACTTCACGCACACGCTCCAATTTCGGGTAGATACGGTGCTCGTCCTTCTCTTCCTGCGTCACAGCATCTGCGAGCGCAAAGGCCGACTCTGTGATGACATCTTCCGTAATGTGCTTCGCACGCACCAAAGCACCAGCCAGACCCACACCAGGGAAGATGTAGAAGTTGTTGCCCTGCTCGGCAAAGCGGCGACGGCCATTATAGTCAATATGATGGAACGGTGAACCCGCAGCGAAGATCGCCCTGCCATCCGTGTACGTCAAAGCTTCCTCGAATGTACATTCAGACTTGCTAGTCGGGTTGCTCAGCGGAAAGATAATCGGATGCTCATTCAGTTCCGCCATCTTACGCAGCACCGGCTCACTAAAGGTACCAGGCACCGTCGAGAGACCAAAGATGACAGTCGGCTTCACGTAGTTGACAATGTCAAGAAGCTCCTTGTGCTGCTCCTCGCCGTTGTCAGTACGAGCAAAGTACTTCTTGTGCTCCGCCAGATGGTCACCGCGGTTCGCCGTCACCAGACCCTTGGTGTCCGTCGTCCAAATACGTGAACGGGCCTCCTCTTCGCTCATGCCATGCACCAGGAAGAACTGCATCAGCTGCTTCGCTACACCAATCGCGGCCGAGCCCGAGCCGACCATAAGAATGCGCTGGTCCTCGATCGGCTTACCCGTCTTGTCCGTCGCAAGACGAGCAGCATTAATAAAGCCACCAAGAATCACAGCACCCGTACCCTGGATATCGTCGTTGAACATGGGGTACTTGTCCTTGTAGCGGTCCAGGAACAGGAACGCCTTCTCACTGCTCCAGTCCTCGAACTGGATAATCAGGTTCGGGTAGCGTTCATGCAGCGCTTCCATGATCTCATCGACCAACTCAATCTCCTCCTCCTGGCTCACACGCTTGCGGCGCAGACCCAGGTACAGCGGGTCGTTGAGCAGGGTTTCATTGTCCGTACCAACATCGACCGCAATCGGGATTGTCGATTGAGGGTGCACACCAGCACCAGCCACATACAGCGAAAGCTTACCAATGCAAATGCCCATACCGTTCCAGCCAAGATCACCGAGACCGAGAATACGCGAGCCGTCGGTGATCACAGCCACACGCGGCGTGTCAGAGGGACGAGGCCAGTTGGCAACGCATTTCTTGATCGAGCCCTTGTCCTCAATAGTAAGAGTGAGACCCTCGGGGCGGCGGAACATGCTCGAGAACTTCTGGCACGCCTCACCCACCGTCGGGGTGTAGACAAGCGGAAGTGTCTCCACCATGTTCTTCAGCACATAGGCATAAAAGAGGCGCTCATTGCGCTGACGCAGGTTGCTGAGCTCAATGTGCTTCTGGAAAGAGCTCTTCTTCGTGTCCAGTTGGTGACAAATACGATCCACCTGCTGGTCCAAAGTTTGCTGTGTGGGGGGCAGCAAGCCACGCAGGCCAAGGCGTTCACGCTCCTCGTCATTGAACGCAGAGCCTATGTGTTAGTCCTCCCATACCTACCCTTGTTTGTGTACAGGTCACGAAGACAGGCAGCACCGCCGTACTCGTGCTGCTCAATAGAGTAATGCACAGAATCTTTCTTTACACTTGGATCAGCCTGAGTTATGGCATGGTGTGAACGAGAGAAAACGTATGAGCTCTGACTAATACGGTGCCTTGGTTGAGCAAGTCGCCCAAGGCATCCCTTGGCCAATACCTTACTTACCTGAGTGGAAGTGGGCATCGTGTAAAAAGAATGGTAAGAAGCACGGTTCACCAGTTCCGTTCCTTATTACTCTCGTCCGATCGTCTGAAAGGCGTGACTCGCGACTGACTCCAAACTTCCCGCCTCGGCCGTAGGGTCCGTGCCCATCTCATTCATTCCCACGTGGGTGTCACATATCACTGGCACTACGTAAGGCCCGATGTGCTGCGTGCATATTGCATGTCGTCATGGGTGCATAGATAGGTGGGTTTGGCTGAGACCCAAACTCTTGGCAGCAAGATAACAGAATTTGCACCGGCATAATGCAAGAAGAAACATCCATATTTCGTATAGGTGTATCCAGCATATATATCTGGTCGACCTGGGAGTCTAGGACGCACATGGCGCCGTTACGTTCTCGGACAGGTGGCGTTCTTGGGTGTTGGCGTGCCCTACTCATGGGCGCCTATTCCATTAAGGGGCATCTTAAACGGTAAAGGCATCTTGTCTATGCCATGACCAGGCTTATTGCATATCCCATAGCATATATACATGTACACATCCTAGACCGAGACCCGTGTCTCTCTATCTGATCTTATCATTCTGTCGTATCAAGGTGCGCCTTGTCCGTTCGCTTGCTGGGCCCTGATCTCCCATGCATCAGAGGTCTGTGCGCCACGTAATGAACCACGTGGCAAACTCGGGCACGTTCGGCCCTCGCTGAACTGGCTGTCGGGCCGAGCGCATCTAGCGTCTTTCTTCTACCTACTCCATCATGTTCGCTCGTGCTGCTCTTCGTGCCCCTATCCAGGCCGCTCGTGCCCCGGCCTCGGCCCGTCTCTTCTCGCAGACTGCTGCTGCGAACAAGAAGGTTACTGTTCTCGGTGCCTCGGGTGGTATTGGTCAGCCTGTACGTCCTCTTCCTGACTGCGTTCCTAACACCTTTTAGCTCTCGATGCTGCTCAAGCTCAACCCGTACGTGACGGACCTGCGTCTGTACGACATCCGTCTCGCTCCGGGTGTGGCTACTGACCTCTCGCACATCAACACCCCGTCGAAGTGCACTGGTTACGCCCAGGAGGACCTTGAGAAGGCCCTCGAAGGTACCGAGATGGTTGTCGTTCCGGCCGGTATGCCGCGTAAGCCTGGTATGACCCGTGACGACCTGTTCAACACCAACGCCTCGATTGTGCGTGACCTCGCCAAGGCTGCCGCCAAGGTCGCTCCGAAGGCCCACATGCTCATCATCTCCAACCCGGTCAACTCGACTGTGCCGATCGTCTCGGAGGTTTACCGTGAGGCTGGTGTCTACGACCCGAAGCGCCTCTTCGGTGTCACCTACCTGGACGTGACCCGTGCCTCGACATTCCTGTCGGGCATTGCTGGCTCGGTCCCGGCTGAGACCAACGTCCCGGTCATTGGTGGCCACTCGGGTGTGACCATCGTGCCGCTCCTGTCGCAGGCTTCGCAGAGCTCGGCTGTCTCGGCTGGTGAGCAGTACGAGAAGCTCGTTCACCGCATCCAGTTCGGTGGTGACGAGGTCGTGAAGGCCAAGGACGGTGCTGGTTCGGCCACCCTTTCGATGGCTTACGCCGGTGCCAGCTTCGCTGACCACCTCCTCCGCGCCATGTCGGGCGAAAAGGGTGTCAAGGCTTGCGCCTTTGTCGAGAGCCCGCTCTTCAAGGACCAGGTGCAGTTCTTCGCTAGCCCCATTGAGCTTGGTCCGGACGGTGTGGCCGACATTCCGGCTCTGCCGAAGCTGACCGGCGAGGAGCAGAAGCTCCTTGACGCTTGCCTGCCTGACCTTGCTAAGAACATCAACAAGGGTCTGGAGTGGGCTAAGGCCAACCCGTAAATCAGCTATGTAGCGTAGCGCAGAATAGGTTTTCGCTTGCTTCTTACTATACTCTAGGGATGGACTATACCAGTCGCGCTACGTCTGTGTCGACGAACGTAGTGACATCCCAAGGCTGGGCCGGTGAAGATACCACGCCTGCCTTCTCCAAGGTGGCCAGCGTATTGCGGATCATGCCGCCAGATAGCGTGAATGCGTTAGTTTTCTGCGCTTGCGGGTCTGTCGGCGTCACGCCTTCCGGATCGGGAGTACGCTCACCAGCCCAGCGCACTTGGCTAGCCCATGCTTTAATATCTTCTGGTCTGTAGTGGTGTACCATCTCGATATGCGCTTCCAAAGAGCCATCCTTTCGTGTTTCCTCATTTGCAAACGCACGAATCGTCTCGTCCAGCTCGTGCAAGAATTCTTCCAAGACGTCTTTCCGATCCATATCGTCCAGCGCCGTATGTGTGCTAGCGGCAATCGTCCACGACGGCCACGGCGTCGGCAACGAACCTATATAGCGCACCTCGCCTGCATCTTTAAACGGTTTGGTGGTGAACCATTCCCACATGAAAAAGCCTGTCTCATGCCCAGGCTTTTGGTTCACACCATCCCGCAGCGTTTGAAAGTCGTTGTTCACCACGAACTCACGATCTTCTACACGCCCTTCCGACGTGACCCATCCTTGCTGCAGAGCCAACACACTAGCCATCAGATGCGAGCCACTTCCAATGCGGCTCACTCCTACCTTGGCATGCCGCAAATCGCCGACCGTTTGGTACTTGGCAGCTTCAGGGCTTGTCCCTGTAATAATAGCCCACGTCAGACTACTGCGCACATAGCTGCCCACTAGTTTGTAGTCTGTTCGTCCCTTGGCAATACCAGTGATCAGACCTTCAGTCAGGGCCACAGCCACATCGATCTTTTGGCCACCAGGCTGCGATCGGTCTAGCGACGTTAGCATTTGGCCTGTACCCGAGGCTTGCTCGACCAGCTCCATGTTCTTCGAGCCCTACAACAATGAGTATAGATCGCACGTACCCATGGCGAGTTGGCCAGCATAAGAAGGGGCGCGGAAAAGTGCTCCGGTACATACCCTACACGCAGTTTCGCCGTGCTCATGCTGTCGAAAGTCGTGAACAGCCACCTACCCAATCTATCTACTCCGGCCTCGTCTCCACGTGGAGGAGGCCTGTGCTTTCCTCCTCGTCCTCAGGTGTGGAGGACGCGGCCCAGGTGGCCGAGAGCGATTCGACCAACGACCGCCAGCCGAGCCGTTTCGAGTGAACGTCGTCACTTCGCCAGTCCAAATGTACATCCGTAGAGCTTGGCAACCCTTTGCGTGACGCCAAGGAAATCTTGAAAAAGTGGCTAGGGTCAGAGAAAAACCGATCAAAGTAGTGCAGTAAGTACACGCCGCAATCGCAAAAGTTTGGCTGCGAAGGCACGCGGACGTCAATGTGGATCGGGTCGCCCAGTTGGCGCATGTCGATATCGGAAGGTACCATGTGCTTATCGCGTGCTTCTAGCCGAAGGTAGTCGCGAAGGGCCGTTTTCACTGGCCCATGGCTTGTCCCTAGGCTGTCAAAGACAAGAACGTATGTACATTCCTCCTCGGTCGGTCCAGAAGCCGGTGTACGTGGAGGCGACCGTCGGCTCTCGCCTGGTACAATGCGTGTAGGTGTGCGTGGGCCCGCGTTTGGCTTCTTGGGACGGTCTATTGCCCTTGGTGTTTCCTCCACGGCCATGGGCGGCGGCGGCGGCGTTGTGGGTGCGGCGTGCCGTTTCATCCATGGCTCCCACACCGCTCGAGGACGGACAATGATGGCCATGTACCAATGCATATTCTCATGGATGGGAACCACCACATACTTTTTATCAAAACTGTTGTGAGCGCCGTATCATACATACATGTTCACACGATGTGTCCATTTGCGAACTTTGTCATACGACTTGCTTCGATCACGAAACTCGGTCAGTTTATGGTAAAAAAACGTATTAAACACATAAATCTGGTCCGCCAATGTGGGATGTTGCGCTTTGATCTGCTCCAATTGGTACCGCAGCCCAAATTCAATCAGGGTATCATTCAAAAATTCTTCGTCATTTAGTCTGCGCACGTCTGAGCGCAAAAGTGTCACGGCAAAGGGGCCATGTGCTGGGTATCGAAGGATCGGCTCATTGGAAATAGCATCTTCTGTCTCTGCGGCCTTTGTCTGTGTGCGGGTATAGTGTTGAGCCATAGCACCTGTGGCCTCGACGGGGGATGCAGGTGGAGAATCCACGTCAATGGGGATCGTCTGTGTCTCTTTTTGCAGCGTAGCGCGGGTAGTACGGCTTCGTTGCGTCCTTCCGGGCGTTGGTGCTGTGATCTGATGTAGTGACGAATCCGACGAAAGCACTGTGTGGCCGGGTACATGGAATGGCTGTGTGCATTGCTGTACGAGGGATTCGTACATGCTCTTGCTACCTGGCTCCGGTAGGATTTCTGTCTGCATACCATCGCGGATACGTCGACATAGTGCCTTCCATTGCGAGTCACAGTTGGGCTCGCCTGTGCGTGGACACAAAAACAAGTGGATGGTATCATGCAAGGAGTCCGCACACAGGGACGATATGGCTTTCCCTGTAGTGCTGTGCGGCACGATATCCAACGCAATCATGGCATGTGCACTTCCACCTAGCTTGCAAGATATGACATCGCGCCAGGCGATCTTGACACAATCCTTGTTCTGATAAAACAGCGTCATATGCTCACGAAACGATACCAACGTCAGCCCCTCCTCTTGGCAGCTATTTGTTGTGTTGACAAACATTGCAGCTAGATCAACAGAGATGCTCTGTGTCGGCTGCGATGTGCGAACATGACGGACCGAATCACGGCGATCACCTTCGCGCGAACGCATGCGATCATGGAGGCCTTGTGGGGGGGTGAGGAAGTCAATTTCGTCACGACTATCGTCGTCTCCCTCAGTTGTTATGCGAGGCGCCTTACCTTTCACCAATGCTACATCCGAAGAGGGTATACGTTTTGATCGGGAAGGACTGGGACTCGCATAGAAGGAGGCTGCAGCGATGGGTGTGCGGTACGGCGAAGCGGTCGCTGGGCTGCGCTTCGGTTTACGTGGCTTCTCTTCTGTGTCCTTAGCCGCCAGCTCTGCTGCCATATGTGGCGTCTGCATGCTTCGCCGCGCGCGGTACATGTACTGGCGCTCCATCGCGCGGCGGGCTCCGTGCTAACGATATCCAGTCCACGCGTGTCGTCGTGGTAGGCTGCTGCTATGGCAGTGTGACACAACACGTGTCGTCTTGCCCCTTCCTCCACTTCCAGCTACCCAGACTATGGCGTGAAGACAAGGACGGCTACGTTGAGTCGCTGTACGATAAGCCACGCGTATGCCATAAGGCACGACGTTTGCGCAGAAGCGCATCCATCCACTGCTGAATCTCAGGGTGCGCCACTTTCGGCGCAGCGCCATCCCAGAACGGCTGAAGGTCCTTGATGCCATGGGCTTTTTCGTACTCGTACGCTTGAAGACACAGTTCAAAGCAGTCCAGGTCCTTGACGATTTTCGCTTCGGCACTGGAGCGGTGCTCATACTCATTCCACAGCGTCAACAGCCACTGTGATGCATGTGTATCGCCGAGCAAGTCCTGCGTAAGGAACTGAATGGCTTTGAGCTCACGGCGCTGCTTGTCTTCTTTGTCCACTTTGCACAAGGGCGTCAGGTCTCCCACCAGTGCCTCTGCTAGGTCGTGCACGAGCGCCATCATCACACATTTACGCACATCCACCTTGTCATCCTCCAGTAGCATGGCGAGGACGGCCATGCGATACATGTGGTCCGCAATGGATTCCGGCGCTGGCACATTGTGGTGATACCAACCAGTACGTTTCAGCAGCTTGAGGTTCTGTAAGTAGTGCATAAAGTACAGAAGCTTGTTGAGTGTCTTATCATCTGTATCTGTGCACGTAAACTGCAAGTTCTCAATGGCCCGCGGCGCTAGTTCTGGCGACGGATCAAGTCGGATATGCGTGCTTGGCACTTCCGGTAGCGGTGGCAGGTCGATCGTGGTGGATCCTTGCGGGGCCGCACGCGCTCGCTGGGCTTGCATGGTTTCCTCCGCTGCCATATGTGTGTTAGGCACACGGAATCCAGTCGTACGTGTCGTCTGAGTAACACTGCGGCGGTCGGTCGTCGGCATAGTCAGACCTTGCGACGATGGCGTGCGCTGTGCACGAACTGCTTTAAGCAGCGATGGGACCATACGCTTTTCATGGTACGGCAGACTGGTTTTGGGCTCGCGATCCAGGCCATAGTACACGTCGCGCTGCGGCGCTGGCTTGTGAATCGGCATCGCTGAATGAGATGGCACAGAGCGGGCGAGCGTAAGGGTATCATCGTGGTTCGCACTACGCTGACGCCATGCCACCGACGCACTATGCATGTTCTTGCTTGCCGCCAGAGGCATGGCCGGCATGGGGTGCATACGTCGATGCGAAGGCGCATTGGCCAAGGCGGCTCCCGCTAGTGCCAAGTCTTCATCATGGTCTGGATGCAACAACGGGGCTTTGCTGCTCTCCCGCTTCGTATCTTGTGGGTGCAAGGTGCGTGCCATGTAGCTGGGGTCAGCCAGATCGTACGGGCCTCGGAGGTGCGTATCCTCCCTTTTCTTCTGCCATTCCATTGTCTGAGGGATCGCAGAGAACGATGTAGCCATGCCACTGTGGAGTAGGCTCGTTGCCAGTTCGTCTTTGATAGGTCGCTCTTCTTCTGTGGCCACAGGGGGTTCCAATACTGCCGGCGCCTTGTCGTCAGACAGATGCTTGGCCTCCAGGTCTTCGTCGATATCGAAGACATGGTCCTCCTCCCCTGTTTCATGTTCTTCATGAGCAACGTCTTCCTCACTCTCGTGCTGTGTAAACATGACTTTACGTGAATGCATGGACTTCCGAATCGTCTGCTCTTCCATCTCCTCCATCGTGCGACGTTCCATTGACACTTCGCGGCTGAGTGGCTTGGTCGGTGTCGTCTGTACACTGCGTGGGTCTCTGCCCATGCGCGAGAGAGACATGCTTAGCCCGCCCATCGTTTTGGAAAGGTCTGATGCATCATTCGTAATGTGGCGCTTGGCGAACATATTTTGTGGACCAGTCGTAGGCGCTGCAGAGGCGGGCTTCGCTGGGCTCGCGTGGAGTTGCGACGTCACAGGCTTGGGCACCATATCAATTGACTCCAGTACGGTTTTGACGTCTGTGACAGATCTCTCCCAGAGGCTTTGCAGTTCTTTTTGCTTGGCCTGAATGAACTCTTGAATGTCCTGCACCAGAGCGGACCGGCGCATCTCCAGCGATGTTTGGGCATGCTGCAAGAGGTCCTGCGTCACATCTGCCGAGGCTTTGGAGGGTACCATTTGCTCCCATACTTGCGTGGAAATGGCGGGAAGGAACGATGGCACGTTTTGCAGCTCTGTCGTGGGTATCTCTAAGAGCATCGTCGCTTCACTCTGTGCATGTGAGATGGGTAAGACCACGTTGAACAAGTCAGAGAACTGGGACTGCGACTTTCGCGACTCTATCGCCTCGTTCTGAAGACAGGCCGACGAGACCCATACCGTCTTATCAACGGGGTGTGTCCACATGTCGCTCTCCGCCTCGTCAGTAGGGTACTGTGCGAGAAACACGCTCTGGTGGCAGATTCCACACTGCACAGACGTTAAGGGTGCATGCTCCTGTTCGTGTCCATCCCGTGGCTGCACCGTGGCTGTTTTGATAAGGCTTGGCAAGGACTACCGGTCAGTATCCCATCAGACATACCATCGAGAGACCTTGGCGTTCATCTAGCGTGACCTTCCATGGCCACTGCGTATCGTTTTCAGGCGTTGCCGTGCCAGCTATGCGTACATTTAGACAGGCACACGACCATCGATCCGGCACAGCCGAGGCTGTTCGCATGGCGCCTGGCGTGGGCATCGTGTGAGAAACGCAACCGCGTTGGGAAAAATAACACTGTGGTCTACATCGGGCCATCGGGCCTCAGTGTCACCTGTTCCACTCCTTCGTGACTAAAAGGAGCGGGTGAAGGAGAGGGCGCCGTTGTCATCCTAGCCCCCGTAACATCAGTTGTAGGCGTATAGAAAGTATATGCTACACATCACCATTGGTACTTCTCCCCTTTGTGCAAAGCACGGTAATATATTTCTTGGATGCGGCGCATCCGGAACTGGTGGTGCGAATAGTACGTGTTTAGGGCCATCGCCAGATCGGGATGCTGCTGCACATCATGCGCAGAAAAGTCCATCGTAATGCAGGACGTGATAAGGTGTCCAGCCGTCATCAAATCAGACGCCCAACGCTCGCCGAACGTCAGCTCCGTCAATCCCACCACGTCGCCCTGCGCGTACCGTTCGACGACTGTGTTGGTGGCCGTCGAATCCAATTCCGAATTGGTGCCGCGGCGGTACAAGCGAGGACGTGCTCGCACCCAGTCGGCGGGTGTGCGATCGACTTTGCTGGCCGGGTTGGACGAGCTATCGTGCTCAGATGGCTGGATGGGCGCCATCATCGTCCGCGTGTTGAGCGCTCCTACGACAACGATACGCACGTCCGGCATGGGATCCGAGGCGCTCGACAGAAGCGTTTGTGGCTCATGGAAGCAAATCTGTCCGAACTGTTCTAGTACAGAGACAAAGGAGCCTTGCCAGCGATCACCCTCAGCGTTGGTGAGTGTAGGAATGGTATCAGTCGCTTCAAAGCTCAGCTTCCCTTTCGTATCGTCGCTGAGGACCGAGTCTGTATCACTAGGCGCTTTGCAGCACAGCTGCTCCCAGCATGCTTGCCATTGAGCCGGCAATGGTAGTGTTGGGTCAATGGTCTGTGTCATCGGTGTGATAAATTGCGTCATGGGCACCTCGTACGAGTCACGTCGCGCCGGCGTCACGTCACGTAAGGGGCTGGGCGACGCAGGGGCTGGCATATCGCGCGCCCATCGAGGCAGGCGTGGCTGCGTTACGTAGGCTCGCGACGAGAGCCAGCCAAGCACGTCAGAGAACTCGGCGACAGGCCATAGAGCCTGCCTGACAAGGGTGCTAGCCGTGACTGAGTCCACCGTCGAGGGATCTTCACATACCGCACCGGCTTTGGCGAGGATGTTGTACCGTGACGATCCATAGGGCACACCCAAAAGGAACCCGGCCGGATGTTCCACACCATCATGCGTATTCTGCCGCTCATCTGCAATCGCGGCTGCTGTCACACGATCAACGCGCGCAGAGTAGGTAAAGTCCACCACCAACGCGGCGCAGCCCTGCTGCTGTAATGTATGAATAGCCTGTCGCAGCTTCGCCGAGGTGGTGTATCCTGCTGTGCCTGTCAATGATATGACACCGATTTGCGTCTTGTACTCGCTGCCTTCGCGGAGGCGCTCCACAATGCGGGACGAGAGGACGCTGGCATCAGCAAAGGTCGAGAGATTGATCATGCACGTCCGAATTTCGTAGTCGGCCAAATGCTCGAAGCCCAGGGCGGCCAATGTCGCTGCCAAGCCTACACCGACACCTTGAGCAAAACCAAGAGCCGTGCACGCAATCATCGTGCCGACAATGACGAGGTACTCCAACAAGCTCTTCTTCGTCCATGTCGGACCCAGGGCTTCTGCCATAAGCTCCTCGCCGAAGAAGAAGACCATGACGGCAGCGCATACCACGGGAATATATGGGAGAAGCAGTTTGGAGAACACGAAGAACAGAAACACAACGACTAGGACCATCGCCGATTCGAATCGCATACCACCTGCACGTGAGAAAAACAGTGTATTTGACATGACGATCAGGCATGGCAGCGTACCACATAAGCCAGTCACGAGGTTCGCAATGCCATGCCCGATGAACTCACGCTGAATCGAGGCGGTGCGAGGTACATGAGGCAGATTCTCGCGCAGTGTTGGGTAGTAAATCGGCAGGTTCAGGGCACCGATAATAATTAGCACAATCATTTCGACTAGAACGGTCTGCATGGCATGCCATCGAATGAGGCCGAATTTAAACAGACCCCAGAACTCATAGAACTTCATGCGCTCCGTCACCGACTCCCCTTCAGGCACCTTCATAAAGAGCCAGTGGTGATCCACAAGCGACTGCATTGATTGTCGACTTGCCAGCGCGGCGATCCAGAAGATGATACCCACGGCTATCGTGTAGCCTGGCGTAAAAAATGAGTTGGAGCATACACGCCGCAGCTCCCATGTGATGCGCCGCATCCATGCGGTACTCCAGCGTGGCTGCGTAGCGCTGTCCTTTTTCTTGACACGGACGCCTATAGCCAGGAAAAGGGTGACGATCAATGAAGTGACGGTCACTGGCATGCCAGGCCCTGTAAACATCGACTTGATGTACGTGCCCGACCACTCGAACGAGGAACGCTGTGCCACGTCAAAGCCAGAGAGAAAGAGAGAAAGACCAATCGCACCAAGTGCGCCGTCCAGGACCGCTTCCGGGAAGTAGGCAATCCAGCGGTCGATTTGGAAGAAGCCCAGCGCAAGCAACAGCGCGCCGAGGGCAATCGAAGAGATCACATACGACGCCACGACCGTCGCGAGAAGGGCATCTCTATCATCTGGAATGACGCTCGCTAGTTTGTTGGCGATATTCTGCATGAAAGGCAGCACCTCGACTAGCATTTCGCCCTGTGCCTGCTCAAAGTTGGTCCCCCCCAGGACAAAGACCAACTGACATAGGATCGTAGAGGCTAAGAAGATAGCGATGCTCTGCGCTTCAATGCCCTGAAACATAGCACCATCCGTAGGAAACACAAGCAGACCCATCGAGGCGGCATCGAGAATAATGATCAGGGCGCCTAGCAAGACAGCCGCATACGAGACGTTCGTAACGCGGGGTCGCGCCAGACGCTGTGGTGTTATAGAGCGTGGGAGGGCCCGCAAATTGCGTGTACGTGAGAGCCACGACATAATACCTGGCGACGAGGACCGTGGCGCCGCATGCTCCGGCAGCACGTTCATCCCCCTTCCGTGACGATACGCTGACTGGCAAGGTGGCACGACGCTGTGGAGATAAAGCCAGGCCTTGGCATGCAGCCGGAGTGTCCTAGGGCCATCGGGCCACCCGATCAGGTCGCAGGACCCCTCCACACGAACGTGGAGGCGTGTACTTTGCCACGAACGACGACGACGCTCTCCTTTTGATCGTGTGCGATGCCGCAAGAAATTCGGCTCGTCCTCGCCGGCGATGCAGGCGTAGGGAAGTCATCGCTGATCATGTCACTTCTGAAGGAGGGGTTTGTTGAGAATGTCCAGCCTGTTGTGCCGGAAATTACGCTTCCATCGGATGCGTCACCGGCTGGCGTCACGACCAAGATCATTGATACGGCGTCAGGGCCACGTTATCAGGACCGACTTGAAGCGGAGCTACGTCGCGCGCATGTCATTGCGCTTGTGTACAGTGTGATGGACCGCGAATCATTCGAGCGCACTTCGTCGTACTGGCTGCCGATGATGCACTCGCTCGGCATCAATGTGCCTGTGGTGTTGGTCGGCACCAAAATTGATCTTCGTCCCTCGGTCGTGGACGATGAGTCGCTGGAAGAGGACATTGCTCCGCTTATGGCCGAGTTTAAAGAGATTGAGACGTGCATTGAATGCAGTGCCTACCTGGCCCTGAACGTCGGCGAGGTGTTTTACTATGCGCAAAAAGCCGTATTGTACCCTACAGCGCCCTTGTACGACTCACGTACGCATACACTCAAACCTGCATGTGCCGATGCGCTGTCCAGTATTTTTTACTTGTGCGATACCGACAAGGACGACGTCCTCAGTGACGACGAGTTGAACCACTTTCAGTTTGTATGCTTCGGCGCGCCCTTGCAGCTGCAGGAACTGGAAGGGATCCATGAACTGGTCCAGCAGGGCCACTCGCCTCATGGACCGCTGCATCTGCATAATGGGCGCCTGACGCTTGAGGGCTTTTTGTACCTACATACGCTGTTCATTCAGCGCGGCCGTCTCGAGACGACGTGGACTGTGCTCTGGACCTTTGGCTACGCCATGGACTTGACGCTCTCTCCGTCGTATATTCATCCACCTCTCGATATCCCTAAAGGGATCGCCGTGGAACTGAGCCCGGCTGGCTACCAATTCTTTACTGAGCTTTTCAAAGCACATGATAAGGACCATGACGGCGCGTTGAATGCCGCCGAGCTGGATGCGCTCTTTCGTCCTGTGCCCAATGGGCAGCATCCATGGACAGGTTTCCCTGCGAGCACGGTGACCGATGAAGCGGGGGCCGTTACACTGCAAGGCTGGCTCGCGCAGTGGAGTATGACCACGCTCTTGGAGCCACGCACGACGTTGGCCTACCTAGCCTACCTTGGCTATCCTCTGTTTGCGCATGCTATGGGCATGGAAGCCAAATTGGCGCGGTCGTCGCATCCTTCGTCGCCGTCTTACAGCAGTGCCTCTGCTTCGTCGTATGCGTGGATGGATGGCACGGCTGTAGGCGCCCAAG
Source organism: Malassezia pachydermatis (assembly GCF_001278385.1). Classification (NCBI taxonomy): domain Eukaryota; kingdom Fungi; phylum Basidiomycota; class Malasseziomycetes; order Malasseziales; family Malasseziaceae; genus Malassezia; species Malassezia pachydermatis. The sequence goes on from NW_017253139.1 coordinate 181,185, forward strand.
CCGCATACGAGGCACGACCGTCTGTGACAACCACGGCCTTGAAATTCGTTCGCCCTCGGCGGCCTGGAGAACGCAAGCGCTCCGGCAACGAACAGTGCAGTGTGTTCTCGGCCCTGGTGCTCGGCGCGCCTGGGAGTGGCAAGACGGCGCTTTTGCGTCACCTGGTCGGCAAGCCGTTCCAAGCCAAATATACACCGACGCATCATCTGCAGCGGGCTGTCGGTGCAGTAGAGCAAGGCGGCGCAGAGCGCTACCTTGTCCTGCAAGAGTATGGATCGCACAACGAGGCAGAAATCCTACGCAATCCGGCCAAGCTGGATCACATTAGCGCCATTGTATTTGTGTACGACTCGAGCGATACCCATTCATTCTCGTATATCTCGAATCTGCGCCAACAATACCCGTACCTGGCCTCGCTGCCTTCCCTGTTTGTCGCGACAAAGGCCGACTTGGACCTGGCACGCCAGCGCCATGAGGTCCAGCCGGATGTGTACTGCCGCAAGCTGGGGCTCAGTGTGCCGCACCTAGGCGCAGGGCCGCTGAATGTGAGTGCACGTCTCGGGGAGATGGCTCAATTGTACACCATTCTGCTGGGCATCGCCATGGATCCACGCGGCGCGATTCCCACGCCCAGCAGCTCGCTAAGCACTGTGCGCTTGCAGTGGCGTACCGGCTTGGTCTGGGCCGTGGCGCTCACCGGCACTACGGTCCTCTCGTGGACATTCGTCCGTGTGGTGCTCGCGCCACGTACGCGCCTAGGTCTGGGCAGCGCCTCGACAGGGTCGCGCTCGTGGCTCTCGTGGCTGTGGGGCCAGACATCGAGTTCGTCTAGTATGCTCCGCTCTGAGTTGTAGCTACTATTGTACATGCATAAAATGAAAATGGGCTTCTTTGGCCCTGTTCTAAAAATCCGTCCGTGTCCATTGTCGTGCCTTACCACCCCTTATGGTGGAAGGATTGTTCGTCGTTTTGTGTACGTACATGACCGTCTGACGTCGTATGACGGCCTGCGTCCGCATTGGGCGTACCATGCGTTGGCACTGGGGCGCCGAGACCTAGAATACGAGCGCGCGATTGGCGCTCCCATAGCAGGTTTTGACGAAGACTCTCTGAGAGTTCGTCCCGCAGCATATTCTGCCGCGTGGTATGGGGCGACGGCAACGGCATCGGCACACGTCCAGCACTACTCGCCATCGCCGTAGGAGGCGAAAGGAACGAGTGCGCTTTGCCATCCTCCTCGTCCTCGTTCGGCTGCGGCACACGCTCAATGCGCACGCCGTCGTCAGACGGCCGCACACCCAGCGAAGGCCCTTCATCGTCCGCATCCTCTTCGCTGCTCACCGAAGGCGTCTCCGTTTGCGTGGCCACCGCCGGGCTAAGCGCACTGACCGAGGGGCCCAGCGCCGCATGCTTACGGTGCTCCGTCTCCAAGGGCTTGCCATGCGCAATGGCCGACAACCGAGCGAGGGCCGTGAAACTCTTGGTGCGTGACGGCAGCGGAGGTCGTGCATGAGGCGCGAGAGGCGCCGTCGGCTGCGGCGCCTGCTGCGTGGACGCCATGTCTGTAGTCTCTGCACTAGTCACAGACGGCACAGGCTCGCGCGACGACGTGGATAAGGCCGGGACGTCAGAGACTCGACCTGCAGCCGTGGAGGAGCAAAGAGAGGTCAAATTAAGGACCGGCATAGCCAGCACGCTCTTGCTGCGGCTCATCGTTGGACCATGCAGCACGGCTGCCGAGGATAACGAACGCGTTTGGTGAATGTGAGCAGGTGTCGAGGTATTTCGCGAGCCAGGCGCTGCGACATGCCGCCGCTCAGGCATCTGTGTAAAAGTTAACGTATGGCCAGGTCGGATGGAGGACGGCCGTTTGCGAGGCGGGGGCGCCTCGGTCGGCTGGAAGAGCGACGAAAGAAGACCCCGAGTGTTATTCAAGTCGGTCGCCACGTCCGGCGAAGCAACTTGGTTCTTGATCCGTGTGAGATCAGCCATACTGGCGGAGCGAAGAGGACGTTTCTTGAACATTTCCATCCGCTCCTTTTCCTCTTCCAGTCGCTTACGTTCCCGCTCCGCGGCTCGGGCCGCCTCACGTCGTTTGGTTTCTTCCTCTTCGTCCTCGCTGCTCCACTCATCATCATCACCACCTGCCTGTCTAGGTGGCGCCGGCTTGGTCTCTGCATGCTCCTCTTCGTCCGAGTCGGCGCCTACAGTAAACATGATTTTACTCTTCTTTTTCTTCTTGAGCTTCTCCTTCTTCGGCATGTCGTCCGACGATGTCATAGTAAGCATATTCAGCACATTGGTACGACTGTTCGAGCGATATCCACGATGAAGCAGGCCTAGATTCTCACTGCTCTTATTGGACTTGGTACGTCGCATTCGAGGGGCGTGAGGCACATTCTCTCGCTCTTGGCCCATGTGCTGTGTCGTTTGTGTAGGTTTCACAACTGGCTTCTCCGCCTTCTCGACAATGGCCGGCAGCAGCGCCGCTTGTATGGAAGGCAGCACAGCAGGCACCTTGGACGTGGGCGAGACGTCGTCAGTAGGTGGCGGCACAGCGAATCGCACAGGCGGAGCCGAAGTCGAAGTCGCTTTGTTGAGGCTCGTTGCTGCCAACGGCAGTATCGCATCTTGCCGTGTCGGGCTCAGCACACTACCGCGAGGCGATGCATTCACCGAGTTCGTCCTGGATCGTCCTGCATGTGGCGTGGCACTGCCCGCGGTGGAAATCGGCGTTTCGGAGCCTCGCGTCATTGTGCCTGCCAATGTGCCTTCGTCATCGGTGAGCGCATGGTCCTCGCGACGAGCCGTATCAGAGAGGGACGAATCGGATCGACGGATGCGCACATCTCGTGCCAATTCAGCCAGCTCATCAGCCCACCTGTGTTCGCGTTTAGGCGAAGGCATGAGTAGGCTAAATTCATTTTCTTTCTGACCTGACGTCACGTCTTGCTTGAGGTCCCCGTCACCATCCTCACTAAAGGCTGATTCATCTGTCGAAAGTTCCGCTTCAGAGGGCGGGCCGATGGCCATGGCTGCGCCCAGCGGTTTGTGCATAGGCATCGCACTCAGTGTTTCCGAGCGAAGTTGGGTCGCCGGCTTTTTTTGGCTTTGTTGGTGCCATAACCGCCAAGCCAAATTCTCAAAGCGATGCCCATCATCCACAGAACCTTTGACTTTAGTGAACACTATCCTGTCAGCCAACGTGCGTTGTCGTCTTACATACCGTTCCATATACGTGCTAGTTCTTCTGTATCGTTTGTATTCACTTGGAACAAGTTGGGTCGACAGACCTTAAGAATAGGATCCGGCTCTTTCTGTGTGCTCATGGTATCAGGGAGCTTTACACAAAAGGCATGCTCTGCCCTGAAGAGGTCCTTGAACGTAGTTGTGGCTAAGTAGCTAGGAGTCTGGCGGGCTCGCTACTTTTCCTTGCCTGGGCGCTAGATTGGGTTCTATTCTCAGCTGCCGGAAATTTCTATTTCGCATGTCGCCGGCAGACCCGAACGTACGAAACCGCCAATTCGCAGTGTAGCCTTTTGGGCGATTGGCTCTATGGTCATGAGGTGCGGCTTATGTAACCAATCATGTTGCATGATTCCTACCCCACAATGAGAACGTGGAGCGAGATGAAAAAGGGAGATGCGGAGCAGTCCAATCCAATGCATGGTCGGTAGAGAGGATTTTTTTTACGACAGGTCGAATCCTGCACCAGCGTCAATAGCATACCGCAACTTCTCTAGACACTGTTGCGTGGACTCGTAGGCAGGTAGCTTGAGAAGATTGACGCATGTACTGGCCGTGGGCAGGCGCGTCACATCGTCACCCGCATGGCGGATTGCAAATTTCGGATGCAGCTCGCTAAAGCCCAGCAACGGTGGATTGGGCGACGAGGTAACAAATCGCAAAAACGCTTTCCGTGAAGGCTGGTCCAACGAGCGCAAAGCTTCCCAAAAGTATTGGATAGCCATGTCTTTTTCATGATAGCCACCATACACTGTATTCTGCTGCAAATCGTCCACGTCAATGGGGTCTTCTGTGCCACACACCAGCACACGAAGCTCTTCACGATTGAACAATCGGAGCCAGCGGGGCTCAATAAGTTCACTTAGACCATGGAAAAATGCCCGACATTGCGGTTCGATTTGTGTGCTTAGGCGGTAGCGCGTCATGTGGTATATGTATGATAAACGGTTCTCGCGAGTCACAGGGATCTCCGCGCCATTGGAAATCAGCGGCACCGTCTCACGGACGCCAAACTCCTCGTTGACCACCGTAAAGTTGAGTGCAAAGTCGTTCTCCACGTCACCAGAGTAGTTCTTGAGGGTGATGAGCCCGCGGTATAGTTCACTGTCCAAACTTTCGAGACTAGCGACGTCGTCGACATAGCCCTGCTGCCCAAGCCACTTGCTGAGGAAAAAGCCGGCAAATTTGACATCCACCAAGATGCCTTCATAAAGCGCCTTTCCGAGGATGCGTCCTAAAAATACATACCACATCAACTGCTCCTCTGCGCGAGCATAGCTGTGAGGGTTCGGATACAGCTCTTGGCGCTCGTTTGCGCACCACAGGCCGCGATCTGTGTCGAAGACCGTGCGCACCATTGAGGTGAGAAACTCCTTGAATACACCCCCACCATCAATGCCAGCCTCTTGCATTCCCCATTGGTCGATAAAGGCAATTTCCAGCGGTTCCTTGAGGTGTGGACCCAGAGCGTTCAGCTGTGCCATGCCGTCCTCCGCAATATGTTCACGCCGAATCGTCGCCCGATGGCGTTGCGTATGTGAGAAAAAGTCGCGCGAAATCCCCAGTCGATCCACGTCACTTCGAATAAACTGTCGGAAAATTTCGACACGGATATCAAACGGAATCACGAACGGAATGTGGTTTAAGATATCCAAGCGAGGCGATATAAACGCTCGAGTGCGATCTGATAGCAGCGGTCGATGAGTAGGGCCTTCGTCTTCTGTTTCAGGGGGGGAGAGGTTCCGTTCTTCCAGCACGACAGCCTGGATAAATGAGTCCAGGTCTTGCTGGCTGAGCATATGCCAGTGACCCTCCGGGACAAACGCGCGCCGTGAATCGCGTGTATGTAGCTGCTTCAATAGCCTTGTAGATACATCACGCACATCCGCAAAAGGCATGTGAGTGCCAGGCACATCAGATTGCCAAAGGGCATTCATGTTATCACCCCAGTACAACGAGAACACCAGATTACGCAAGATCCCACTGATCGTAACCAGCTCGTCGAGGGTGAGTGGATTCTTTGGCACGTCTGTCCCTTGCGTCATACGTGGTGGATAAAATTCGTCATCACCGAGCGTGAGCAGGCAACGACTGTACACTAAGGCCAATACAAGAAACATGGGCCAGTCTGTAGCATCGGTAGAGTCGGTTAAGATGTTGCGTATTTCCACCACACTAGATGGTCCACGCATCGTAGGCATACTCATCCTGCGAAAGAGGGGACTGCTACGAACCCACCCTCGCCACAATTCGCGTGCCATTGATCCAAACTGAATAGCGCCTTGCCCTGCTTTGTCCTGGCCATAGAGAAGCATCGATACAAGCGATTCGCGGCGCGAGACAGGCGCTGCTTGGTATACAGCCAGAAAAAACGCACAAAATGCGGGGCGCGTGGTTGTAGCGAACTTGGAGCTCGCTACTAGTAAGGGATGCACATGTACATCCGAGACGAGGTCATCCAGGTACTGTCGTGTTTTCTCAGATACATCAGTTGTGTCATGGTCGCTATGCCATGTAGAGCGTGGCAACGCGTGAAGGAGGGTCGTGAGCATTTCCAGGTACGGTGTCACTTCAGCGCCGCGCTGCATATTCTTGACGCGCGACGATGTAAGTCGATGCACATTTACAAGCAAGTCAGGTACGAGAAGGGGATTTGCGTCCAATGCACTTTCTCCGGTAGTATGGTCAATGTATGCGCCCAAGGCACGAACGTGCGCCATGATTTCCGACAAAGGGAGCGAGGTGGCCAACGCTGTTACAGATGAGATAGGTATCCTGTGCAAAAGTTGAGGAATAGTAAGAATATCACGCGTACACGCGCGCATGCATGCCGCGCGAGGATCCGCGTCCTGTCGCGACTCATCTTCGACCAACGCACATTGTGTCGCTGGGAAGAGGGTAAACGGGCTCAGGGCCATAGCGATACACTGCGCGTGCTCTTCGGCAGCTTGCTTGGGAAGCACAAAAAGAAGCGATCGCAATGCCCTGTACAAGCCATGTCGAACTAGCCGCATGAGCTCTGCGCGTTGATCTGCTTCGGAGGAGGTATTCAGCATGTGCGCCAAGAATCGCAGAAGAACGGAGGTATCGTTAAAAGTGTCAGTGTGCGATTGCTGCAATGCGGAAACAATGCGAGTGCATACAAGGCGTATCATGGAGCGTGGCAATGCATCGTTTCCGTCGGGCAATGTAAGGTACGCAGCTGCCCATCGGGCGAGTCTCTGCGTGTTGGCGTTGGGTGTGCGCGTATCAAAGGCAAAAAGCAGGTATCGTGTCCAGTCCGACCATGTGTTTCCATGTAGCATACCCTGATCAAAGGCAGCTTGGCACGTTTGCCGTGTTGCATGGGCAGCCTCGTATCTGCGGTACATCGCCTGGATTTGGGTGGCGGCCTGCACACGTTGCTTTTGCTTTTGCCGCTCCAGACGCTGGGCGCGCGCAGCGGAGGTAACGTCAGCAGCGGACGATGGGCCCGCTTGCCGACCGAGATTGATCGTTCGCGCAGGCCGCGACGATCCTGTAAAGTTAAAATTCATGGTGGTCCGTGATCAATGAACGACTGGATGACGCAAGCCTTGGTGGTTCGGAGGCGCTTGCATGTGGAGGGCCACAATTTCGCGCGTGTGGCAGGTCCTTTCATTTGTTCAGTGCCGTGGCGTTCGCCGAGACCCAGCGATGCGCACCTCGGACTCGGGTTCGGTCTCTGCGGCCCAGGCACTTCCTGTATGGGAAGGGAGGGAAAAGATTGTACAGCGCATCCAAGAGAATGATACAGTGATCTTAGTTGGTGAAACAGGTAGTGGTAAGACCACACAAGTGCCGCAGTTTCTACTGCATGCTGGTCTTGTGACGGTATCAGAGCCTGGCATGATTGCTATAACGCAGCCACGACGGGTCGCTGCTACTTCTTTAGCACGGCGTGTAGCCAGCGAGATGCATTGCTCGGATCCTGCGACGCTCACACCCAAAGCTAGCACATCGGATACCAAGGACCTGGTCGGCTATTCGGTGCGTTTCGACGATCGAACTACGAAACACACACGCATCAAATTCCTTACAGATGGTATGCTCATCCGCGAAGTGCTAGGTCCTCTTCGTCCAGATGGGTCGACGAAGAAACGCGCGTCGCATAGCGGGCTTCTTAAGCGGTACAATGTACTCATTATCGATGAAGCACATGAACGCTCCTTGCGTACCGACATGGTGCTTGGCTTGGCTAAGAAGATTCAAAAGGAGCGACGGAGGCGTATTCATGACGGCGATACCTCGCTACCGCCCCTAAAAATCGTGGTCATGAGCGCCACTATTGATGCCCAAGCGTTTGCGACGTTCTTTGGCGGCGAGTCGCGTGTGCCTATTTTGTATGTATCGGGCCGACAACATGGTGTGCGTTTGTACCACACACAAGAAAGCTGCCAGGACTGGACTGACGCTGCTGTTCGTACGGTCATGCAAATCCACGTGTCCAAGCCGCTTGGCGATATCCTTGTCTTTGCGACGGGCCAGGAAGAAATTGAGTCCATGGCGCAATCTCTCCAGCTTCTAAGTACGCAGCTGGATGCATGGGCAGCAGAAGAAGGCCACGAAGGCGTACCTGCCCTACTCATCCGTCCTTTGTACGCAGCCCTTGGCCCTGCTGCCTCAGCAGCAGTGTTTACCCCGACGCCGGCGCACACACGCAAAGTCGTGCTAGCGACCAACATTGCAGAGACGAGTATTACCATTCCAGGTGTACGTTACGTGGTGGACTCGGGTCTCGTCAAGGAAAAAGTGTTTTCTCCCCAAACAGGGATTGAGACATTGCAGGTTTTGCCCGTGGCCCAGTCCTCGAGCTTGCAACGGGCAGGACGTGCAGGTCGTGAAGGCCCTGGTGAGTGCTACCGACTGTATACGCGAGAGGCATTCCGGGCTTTGCAGCCGATGCCTGTCCCTGAAATTCACCGCACAGAACTGTCTGGCGCCGCGCTGCAGCTGTATACCATGGGCCTCGATCCCTTCACATTTGACTGGATTGATCCCCCTGAATCGTCACTCTTGCAGGAAGCGGTCGTCCACTTGGCCGAATTAGGTGCGATTGCATCCGATACCGATGGCGTCACGCTTACGGCGCTGGGCCGCAAATTGGCACTCTTGCCTGTCACGCCTTCGTATGCTCGCCTTCTGGTAGCTGCAGCCGAGCGTGGGCCACACGTGGCAAGCCAAGCAAGGGATCTCGTATCGATCCTGTCCGTGGACCGCAGTATTTTTGTCGAGTTGCATGATGCTGAAAAGCGAGATCTTGCTGAACAAGCACGGGAGGTCTTTGTCGATGCCAGTGGTGACCATGCCACGATGTTGAATGCACTTCGGGCTTACCTCACGCAGCAAGCACATGCCTTCAGCTCACATACGCAGCCCAGTGCTGCTCGCCAAGAAGTGCGCATGTGGTGCCAATCGCATTACATCCATGAGCGCACAGTGAAGAATGTGCTGGCCATTCGTAAGCAGCTTACCCGCATATGCCATCAGCATGGCATTGCATGTGAAGACGATGAGGCAAAGCCTACGTCCCATGGTGTGGACCAGGACAACGATGACGACGAGGAAGAGGATGCCTTGGTGGTGACGCGCTCTTCATGGCGCATGGGCGCCACCGAAAAGGGTCAGTATACGGATCTACTTCAATGCCTCGGTATGGGTCGTCTGAGCAATACAGCCTTACGCCAGCCAGATGGCAGTTTCCGTCGCGTAGCTGGTGGGCAGGTACGTTCTTGGTTGCTTACCGCAGACATTCAAACTACACCCTAGTTGTATTTTGCATCCGTCGAAGCATGGTGCTCGTGGTGCCTCCTATGATTCCGTCCAAGCGATTGTATTTGAAGAGCTTGTTCTCACGTCACAGACCTTCGCACGCACCGTCTCGAAAATCGAGCCGGCGTGGCTCCAAGAATGGCTTCATCCGCCGTCGTAGGCCGTACGTAGATTTGTCCTCCACATTTTTCGCCTCTCTTTTCCGACCGCCTACGACGAACAGCATGGGCAAGCGTCTTCGCAAGCGCGTGTCCAAAAAGGCGCGTACAGAGTCGCACCAGCCCGACGGGAGCGACGACGTGATCGGCGCAGCGACGGATGTGCCTAGCGTGCAGCCGATGCCGACCGCTACGACCCTCGTAGCGCCTTCCTCACCCCCACGCGCGACCGACCAGGCGGTAGGCGACGTGCCAGAGACAATGCCCAGGTCACAGGCACAAGAGCCCGACGATGAGGGCGAAGCAAGCAAGAAGCGCAAACGTACACGCAAACGCAAACGTGCGAATGCACCGCAGGCAGGCCCAGATCCAGCTACCATCGACGGCCTTAGCGATTCCGCTGCCAAGGCTATCGCGTATACCCAGCTCTATTTCCGCGAGAAGAGTGCATGGAAATTCATGAAGCAGAGACAGAACTGGCTTCTGCGCCATGTGCTATGGTCGCAGGAGCTTATCACGCTGGGCCACCAGCTTGCTGAGCAGGCTACGTCGCTCTCTGCGCTCGGCGAGGACGTGCGTGCGCGTCTACCTCCTGCTGTGCCAGTGCCTGAAGAAGGGCATTGGGTACCTGATGAACACGTGTCTGTGGTGGCGGTGTACCTGCACAGTATGATGGGCCTGGCCAAAGAGCGCTTGGTCGCGTCGCTGCAAGCGGCCTTGGACGTGCCTTCCATCCCAGACGCTGCGCCGTTGACCGAGGTAACGGACGCGGCCAAGGCACCTGCTGGGGCAGCACCGACCGACGCTGAACCGACTACCTCGACGTCCTCCTCGCCGCCCAACGAACTTGCACGGCAATGGCTCACATTGCGTGCTGCACGTGCTCAGCAACTGCTGGATGGGATGCAGACATGTGAGTGATGATACCCCTGCCTAGACTCTACTTTTTCTGTAGCATTTGTCGGAAAGCATCCTGATCCTTGGGCGTGGTATCGGCTAGCTCTGTCGTGTGTACACGCGCAAACCCAAACGCCTCCTTACGTGGCCCACGCGAGGCCGGGCCCACCGATCGCGGCATCGGCATCGATGTCGTCGAGGTGGAGGCGGCCCCTGTGTGAGGCTGCAGTGTCAAAGGCGCATCTCCGTACATGGCACGCGCGGCTAGCACAGCGCGCCCCGCTGTCTCTGCATCGACCATTTCAACAAGGCTATCGCACGTCCCATCCCGCTGAGGCGCACGCCCAGGTGTCCAAAAGACGCGTCGGACACTGTTGGGACCTACTACAGCCTCCATTGCTTGCTGAATGAGCGCTTCCTGCGCATCCGGGGGCAGGCCCTGTACATGGATGGTACGTGCCCACCGATCGGCCTGTGTAGGCGCCGAGGAGGCAGGTCGATGCGTTCGCCCCGCTTCGGCGAGCGTCACAGCCACAAGACGGCCGTGGAACTTGGTACTGTTGGTTGCTTGCATGGCCCGCCTAGCATCCAACGTAGACGCAAACTCAATGAAGGCAATCCCGCGGCTCTTGCCGTCGGGACGGGCAGGCATACGCACATCGGCCACAGGGCCGTACGGGGCAAAAAAGGCCCGTACGTCGTCCACTGTCGCCGAGCGGGGAAGGCCCGTCATATACAGCTCCTTGTCGTTAGCATGGGCATCCGAGCGTGGCTTCTTGTGTTGCGGGTTGGACAACAACACTTGGAGCTCGTAGCCGTCCTGCCACTGCTGGCCATGCATGGCCAAGGCAGCCTGTGCGGCCGCTTCATTGGTATACTGGACATAGCAGAATCGGCGCGACTGCACAAACTTGCGGCTGGGCCAACGCACATCAAAGACAGCTCCGTATGCGCCAAATCGCTCACGAATCACGTCGTCTGTGGTCTCGGGCGGGAAGTTGGTAACGTACAAAGTGCATGCATAACTCAGCGAGACGTGCACAGACTGGCCGCCCACACGCTTCCAGTCGCGCGTGCGGGCGGCATTGGCGCCATCGCGATCGGTGAACTCCACTTGGACCGCCGACGTCTCTTCGTCGGCATTCACTTCGCGGACGGTACGTGGGCCGATCACCTCAAAGATCACGCCGCAATCCCGGAAGAACGTGCGAATGTCGCCCTCTGTAGCATTCACAGGCAGACCCGATACCATGACCGACGAAAATTCGCGATCACGCGCTGGTGGCGCCTCTTTCTTCTCATCGTGCTTCTTCTCCGGCACGCCCTCGTCGTCCGCCTTGCGTTTCGGTGCGTCAGGCATATCTGTGTCGGGCATGTGCGCGTCTTGCGTGTGCTCTGCACTACTTCGTGGCACCGCCGCCTCCGTATGCGACGGTGTCGCTGTGGCTTGGTACTTGTACCACGCACGCCATAGCCGATCGTTCTCGATCTTGGCCTTGGCCTCCGCATGCTCAATATCCGCGGGCGTGCCTCGTTCATGCTCAAAGGCGACCCATGCCTGCACAATCACAGCCTTGTTCTCCAAGCCCTGCTTGGCCATACCACTCTTAAACGTCTGTCGCGCACGTTTATCGTCGTCGTGCCGCTTGTAGTACAGCGCCGCTTCCAGGTAAGCATTCGCATTCATAGCGTGCTTTTGCAAGGCGTGCGCCCACAAATCGTCAGCGAGGGAAGTCAGACCCGCTGCGGCTTCCGCCCCTGCCGCCCGCTGGATGGCACGGGCCGCTCGCTCAATCCAATCGGATGCATACTTTTCCAACGTGAGATTGGCGTCCTGCTCTGTCGCAGGCAACGCATACATGGTCGCGATGGCCCCCACGAGGCCTTCATACAAACGCATAAAGCGGTCCACATCCGCCACCACGAGCACGTCGTCCGGAGACTTGTGCTGCTCCATAGCCAGCTCGTGCGTTGCAAACGCTCGCTCGCAGTCGATATGCGCCTGCAGGACACACAGCAGAGCGGCTCCACCGCCGACGTGGCCCAGCGTTTGGCTCGCCATAAGGCGTGCATACACTTGCTGGACCTGCGTGGCTGGGCGCTGGAAACGGGCCAGCATGCGCATGTAGGAGGCCCAAAGACGTCCTGACGTAGGTAGTGTACGTGTGGCCTGCTCACACACACGGAGCACAGACGCGGCCTCTGCGCGTGGGCCATGCAGGAGCGACAGCAAGTCCAGCCACAACGACTCAGCTTGTGCGACCAAGGAACGTGCCTCGACACGCGCCGACGCTTGCTCGCGCTCCTGCATCTTGTGGCTCTTGCGCCCTTGCTTCTGCTTCCATGCCTTTTCCACGTCAAGCGTGGGTGGGACATTCGCATAGGCATCCGCTTCGCGTTGGTTACGGGCTCGTGGGTACCAACCGAAGCGATGCAACGCCCGATAATAAAGCATAGTACCCATTTCTTCTTCTGTCTCCAGATGCGCCTTGTTTTTGGCTACGCGCATCTGCTTCAGACGGTGCGATTGCCATGCCAGATACGGCTGCCAAGCGTCATCCAGCGTGCTATGATTGGTACCAATCGCATCCTCGTACGATTCACGGTCTTGCCATAGACGTTGTGCATCGGCATAGTAGGAGTTGGCAGCAGAGAGTGTACTTTCATAGGCCTCTGACGGCATGTAGGCAGACACAAACTGCGAGAACCGCTGGAACGTCGTAGCCAATTCTGCTGTGAGTATTGTAGGTACATACGTGCATGGGGGACTTGCAAGCGAGCCACATACGCTTGGCGTACAAGCTCCACTCTTTCGTCGGTGTGATCGTTCTGATGTGAGTCAGTCTTTCACATACCTGCAGCCATGCCTCTTCCACGGCCATGTACAGATCCCACAATGCTTGGCTCTGTGTGTGAGTCATAAGGCACATACCTCCGTAGCATGCCAGGCACATTGGCTATACAGATCCCGCAGCGCATGCCGCATACCCGTCTCGGTGGCCTTATCGCCTAGCACCCCTCGCACACACGGCACAGAGGTCAGAGGGTAAGTCCCGTTCGCATGCAGCACAGGGCCGGGCAGGCCTGTCCATGCTGTACACAGTGCGCGAACATCCCAGACCGTACCTTCGGTCGAGGTCGTACGTGCGTCTGTCGGCACAGCGCACGAGAGGCCAGTTTCGTGGACGTAGAGGCCCACCAAGAAGCTAGCGCATCGCAGGTATAAGCTCATATCCTGTGAATCCTGCGTACTCTTCTCATGGAGTGCGAGAAGATGCGCTATATCATCGCTCACATACATCGATACACTCAAGTATAGGTGCCAATCGCGAGGCGGCAACGCCGTTTGCTCACTCATCGCTCGGTAGGCCTGCACGAGATCATGCGCCAATGTCGACCGTGCCTCGTCCGAGTCAGTGGTCAGCATCTTTTTTTGAATCGATCGGATCCAGGCTCCATATTCCCATGGATCCAGCGTGAGCGAACGCTGCTCGCTATGACTGGCCTCCGTGTCCATAGCTTCGTCCATCGTCAGCGCCTGTGAACCAACGCACACAACACACACACCGTCTGTTGTTCTCTGGATGCTGACTAAGCAATCTATGGGCTAGGACGCACGCGACAACGTCTGCATTGCCAATCGTCGTGCTTGCGAGAGGGAGATGGCATCATGTCGGAAGGCTAGGCGCTGACCATCGTCGCCTTCAAATAGGATATCATGTTCCGACAAGCCCTGTGTGCCCATATCCACATGGCTGTCAGCCATCACTGCATCGTCCCCATCATCGTCCATATCGTCGGCAGAGGACGTGCGGTAGCCATCGGAGCCAAAACGCGCGTAATCTGTTGTAGCGCCACTCGATCCATGAAGACTCATACCAGGCCGAGCCTCAAATGCGTGGAATTGCGATACAATCTGTCGTGTCGACGAAGATGAGGAAGGTGCGCCGGACCTTGTACTCTTCGGCGACAATGATCCGAAGCGGAGAGGCACGTGCCCACCATGCTGGGCCGCCTGACGTCGCATCTCAATAAACTTCTGACTGAGTCGTGATCCGATCACCTTCCGAATATGGGGGCGGGCTGAGAACACATCAGGCGCTTGCGACCATACCCGGATATTGTGCGCAGATTCTAAAGTTAGGCTCCTTTGCAACTTACCTTCACTCTCACGGTAAATGCTTTCAATGATGAGCTGCTTAGTACTTTCATTGCGCAGCAGAAGCTTCTCATGCAGCTCCGCGGACACTTGATCCACTAGCCGCTCAGTCGCAGACGCAGGGTCATTGCTGGCCTCGTTGCCCATCGTCAGACTTAGGTTGCGCATTAACTCCAGCACAGAATCGCCCACCTCCCGATGCAATCGCTCCATGTCCATCACTTCACCAGCTGCAGCAATCACCACCTGGCTTAGTAGAGAGGCAGTCGTAAGCGGCACCAGCATGCCACCTGTCACGTTCACAATGCCTTGGTAAAAGTCCACAGCATGCTGGTATCCTGACAAAGCTGGCTCACATGCGACCACAAAGAGCGGAATGCCCATGGCCGACATTTTTCGTGCGAGGACCAGTGGATCTTCTCCATCTGGGGACCCATTTGGAAACCCGTCGCCATACTCACCAATGCCATGCGGCGGCGCATCCGTAATGAGAATGGCCATTTTCGCGGCTGAAGAGCGCCAATCAAGATCAGTGGCAGCCTTCAAGGCAGCAGTGGTCGCTTCTGGCCCATCACCACCACCTGCAGCAAATAGACTGTTTAGATTTTCTTTCATCTCGAGTACGGATGTCGTAAATCCGACTCCTGTCAGTCATGTCCGTACGTACAGTTTTTCACAATATAAACATGATCCTGCGGAGGATGATCGCGGTATGCAATCAGGCCTACACGAAGTGCTCCTTTCGTGGAAAGAAACTCGGACTGGACAATCTTGGTGTTAGTACACTTCGACGTACATTGTCGCAGATGGATTCGATATTTCGTGTCGCCGACTAACGTTAGAAAGAAGGTCACGTACGTTGATACTGTGTGTAAGT
This sequence comes from Malassezia pachydermatis, assembly GCF_001278385.1. Lineage (NCBI taxonomy): Eukaryota > Fungi > Basidiomycota > Malasseziomycetes > Malasseziales > Malasseziaceae > Malassezia > Malassezia pachydermatis. Next base: position 196,312 of record NW_017253139.1, read on the forward strand.
CAAGCATTCATATACATACTATGATCCCATAGAACCCGTTGCATCGATGATCTAGCTGTCAGCATACTCTCGTACGTACAAAGACAAGATCAAGCGACCGCCCTGAGTCAGGAATAGTCGAGTGCCCAGGCTCTAGGCCGGTCTGAATCGACGTATTCATCCATTCTGGGACAACAGATGGGTCATTGACCGCCCCAAACATGCTGGGTGTTAGGTACACAGTGGAACGTACCCAAGCGCACCTCGGCTCGGTGCTTGTGTCATGAAGAAGGTAAGCAACCATCATCTACGCACGGAGCACGACCTTGGGCATCTCTTTAGTCAGCACATTATCGGCGGACAGTGCGCAAGTCTATGTCCACGGCTTACTCTCATTATGTCGATAGCGTCTGCGGGTGGGAAGATGGGCGCCACCTTACCGGCCTCGAATGAGTACGTGAAGATATCATTATACTGACCCGTAGCATTGATGAAACATGGAAATTCCTTGAAGGAGGCATCGATGTCATGGTACGTGCTTTTTGTTGGCTGACATGTAGATGACGCGCCTCACGGAGGGCATGTCGTATGAGAGGTACATGCAACTGTACACGGCTGCCTACAACTATTGTATTAGCAGTGGGATGGGTGGTACAAGTGGCATTGCAGCGGGTGCTCATCTCGTGGGTGGAGAGCTGTATACGCGTGTGGCCACCTACTTTGAACGCCACTTGCAAGGAATTTTGCAACGCATGAGCTCGTTATCACACGAAGATCTTCTGCAGCTTTACTCGCAGGAGTGGGATCGCTATACAAGCGGTGCTAACTTCGTGCACCGTATGCTTATTTATCTGAATCGCCATTGGGTTAAGCATGAGCGTGAGGAAGGACGAACAGATATTCATACGGTCTACACACTGGCGCTGGACCAGTGGAAGAAGCATGTTTTTATGCCCTTGCAACGTGAGGAAAAGGTAATCGAGGCTGTTTTGCATCAGATTGAGCTCCAGCGCAACGGCAAGGTGATCCAGTCGAGCTTGCTAAAGAGTGTATTGGACAGCTGCGTATCGCTGGGCATTGATGAGACTGATGCGACTCGGCTCAACCTGGATGTCTACCAAAGTGAATTCCAGCAGCCGTTCCTTCAATCCACCGAAGCGTATTACCAGGCGGAAAGCCAGTCGTTCCTTGCCTCGAACTCTGTGACAGACTATATGAAAAAGGCACAGACGCGTCTGGAAGAAGAAGAAAACAGAGTCGAATTGTACATGCATGCTAGCTCCTATGATGCACTCATGGATGTGTGCCGCACAGAGCTGATTACGAACCATGCGCAGACCATGTGGGACAGGTTTGGCTACCTATTGGAGAACGAGATGAAGGACGACCTGGCACGAATGTACGCACTCTTGTCTCAGATTCCAGGTGGTTTGGATCCACTGCGTGAGCAATTCGAGGCCTACGTCAAGCGTACAGGTCTGGAGACAGTCAGTCGTGACATGGAAGAAAGTTCCGACGTCGTGGACCCTTCCAAATACGTCCACTCCCTGCTGCGTGTGTACAACCACAACATGGCCACTGTTACTTCTTCGTTTCAATCGGAAGCAGGGTTCCTCGCTGCCCTCGATAAGGCGTGTCGCTCGTTTATGAATATCAATCAAGTAACGGGCACATCGGCCAGCCGTAGCCCTGAGCTCCTGGCCAAGTTTATTGACGGCCTATTGAAGAAAAATACTCGCGGTGAGGATGAACAATCCGTGGAAGAATCATTGGACAAGGCCATGATCGTGTTCAAGTACATTGAGGACCGTGATTATTTCCAAAAGTTCTATGCCAAATTCCTGTCGCGTCGCCTTGTCTCATTCTCCTCGGCGTCCATCGATGCGGAGGAGAGCATGATTTCACGCTTAAAAGAGATTTGTGGCTTTGAATACACGAGCAAACTGCAGCGTATGTTCACCGAAGCAGGACTCAGCAAGGAACTAAATGACCGGTTCCAGGAATCTGGCATGCAGTCGAACAAGGACCTCAACTTTTATTCGTTTGTTCTTACATCGGGCGTGTGGCCACTACAGCCTCCGAGTAGTGAGTTTACCATGCCAGACGAGTTGCAATCTACTCATGACGAGTTTGTCAAGTTTTACAACACCCAGCATACCCATCGCCAGCTTACGTGGCTCTGGCACTTGTCTACCAATGAAATCCACACCACGTACTTACCGCGCAAGTACATCTTCTCAACCTCGACGTACCAAACAGCCATCCTTCTTTTGTTCAATACGCACTCTGTCCTCACCTTTGACGAGATTGCTGAAGCCACACGGCTGGAGAAGAGTGTCTTGAATGCAGCTTTGCTGCCTATGGTCAAGCTCAAAGTACTGCACTTGCTGGATGACTCCTACTCTTTGAATAAGGACTTTAAAGGCAAGAAAGTGCGCATGAACCTTAACATCCCTGTGCGAGCTGAGCAAAAGTCAGAATCCGCTGAAGTTGCCAAGACCGTGCATGAGGACCGCAAAGTATTGCTGCAGGCGACCATTGTCCGCATCATGAAAGCGCGCAAGACTCTCAAGCACAACTTGCTATTGACAGAGGTCATTTCGCAGCTGCAAGCGCGATTCCAGCCCAAGGTGCCTGATATCAAAAAGGTTGGTGTGACATGATATACTAATGTACAGGCTATCGATACATTGATCGAGAAAGAATTCTTGCAGCGTGTGGAAGATGAAAAAGACGTGTGCGTAAACACCTTTGCCGTCAACCGACTAACCGCCAGATATGAATACGTAGCTTAAACGTAGCCATGGAAGCAGTACGACGACAACGCATGGAGGGACGAGCTCGGCATGCCCGCCCAGGCCTCGATGGCCTGACGCACAGCTTCCTGCACAGAGAAGCCAGCAAGGACCACCATGGCGCCAGCGATCGGGTGCATGGGAAACACAGCTGTTGTTAGCGGATCGGGCACGTACCAGCCAAAGCGACACCGGCGCTCATACCTCCGATCATATTGCGAATGATCCACTCCGTGTTCCATTCCACGAAAGGCCAAGCTGGCGTATTCTGTGAGAAGAGAGGCCAGTCACTGGGCCAAAGTGTTTCCTTCTGCCAACTCTGGGTGCGTTGCTGCCGCCGATCTCTAGGCAGCTTGGAATCCCAAACGAGTCGCAGAGCTAGTAATAACACCACACCGATATGGGCATAAAACATAGCGACAGAAGGTAAGTGCCAAGCATACAAGGCCCAATATCTATTCCGCCGTGTCCATTTCATCCAGGACCATTGCAGCACAAGGCCGCCCAAGATCAATGTAGCATGCAAGGCAAACATGCGCAGCGATGTGGCTACCAGCACACGAGAAGCGCCCAGCAAAAGAGGGTGTCGCTTCGCAAGCCATGTATCGCGGGGGGATGCCATAGCTAGTTGATGAATGTCCTGTTCGGCCATCACAAATGGGTAAATACAAAGTGAAAACCAGGCCAAATAACTTTCCATAAGCACGAGAGCCGCCCAGCGACGCAGATGTATATTCACAGGGATAGTCGACGGGGTATGTGAGCCACGTTCGGCCATATTGTATAACATATGTCGATAGACGCGAGGCTTTACAAGGATCTGCAATGAGTATTGAGCGAGTACTTACCAGATCAATGACCAGCACAGCATAGCCATGCTCCAAGTACGGGTCGGCCAGCTTGCCGCATCCCTCCACGCTGAGTTGACCACATCGTGCTAGAGCCATGTGCCCAGCGCCATACTTGACCAATAGCGAGGGCACAGGGCGTGCGCAGTGCACACACACTGGCATCGCTTCAGGGCAACGTACACAATATGTGGACGTGGTGGAGGTGAAGCGTGAGGCGAGAGATAGTCGGACACTAGACGCACGACCACTCGAATACACGCCCCCAACCATGCGCGGCTAGATACAGTAGGCCTATCCATACACTACGTAGGAAGCTTACTCGAGCTTCGCCTGGATTGCGCCAGTCACTTTTTCAGCCTCCTTCACAGACGCCTTGTCAGCCTGAGGACCGCTGTTGTTGTCGAGGCCACCGAACATGCTAGGCACCTTGAAAGGACGCTTCAGATCGCCCGTAGCTGGCATGCCCCAGATCCAGATCTTGGCCATGTTGGACTCAAGTGCGTTCTTGAGCGGAATAATGCTTTGGATCACAAGACTGTCATGTAAGATGTGAAAACACGTACGGGTTGGTGTAGCCAAGGTACAGGTGCATAAAGGCCACAATGCAGCAGCCCATAAGAATGCCACGCATGCTCTTGCTCACTTCAGCCAGGTCGTAGTCACGGTGGGTGGTCGTGACGAGCTCACCAGGGTCTTGCGACTGAATGTGAGCAGAACAAAAATAGACGTACCATGGGGTTTTTCGCGTTCACATACTTAAGCACCGTCAGGTCGTTCTTCTTCTTAATCTGATCATTAGCGTTCTATATACGACCACGTACCTGTACGCTGCAGAAGTAGTACACGGCCAAGCACAGCAGCTGCGCCGTGGCGTAACCGAGCTGGGCGTAGCGCACGTATTCTGGGTGATCGTCGAAGGGAATGCGCTTGGCCACCTGCATGGCGCCAAACATAAAGGCCATATTCATAACTGCCGCGTTCATCTTGAGATGGACTGCCTCGTTCGTCGAAGGGGTGAAAAGCGTCTCGCTGTCGACGACAGGCCAACGTGACGACATGGCTGAATAATGCCACGTGGCCATCCTCGACCGCGGGGCGCGGCGCAACCTAACGGTAGCGCCACGCTTTGGCCATCGATCACGACACGGAGTCGACTGCTAGTCCTCCCATTGCCAATGGTAAACCAGGTCCATCAGCTTTCCTACAGCCCGCTTACGGCGCATGCTTTCAATGCCGATCGCACTAGGGTCGCAGTCGCCCCGAACTCCAATGAGATCTGCATTTACGCACAGACAGCTGATGGCTGGGTGCTGGAGCATACGCTCGTCGAGCATGACAAGGTCGTCACTGGTCTCGATTGGGCGCCACGCTCAAATCGAATTGTAAGTTGCTCGCAGGATCGTAATGCGTATGTATGGACCTACAGTGGCACGGCATGGAAGCCCACGTTGGTCCTCCTACGCCTGCAGCGTGGTGCAACAGCTGTTCGTTGGAGCCCACGTGAAGACAAATTTGCCGTGGCAAGTAGCGCACGCGTGATTTCTATCTGCTCGTTTGAAGAGGACAACGACTGGTGGGTGGCCAAGCACATCAAGCGGCCTTTGCGCTCGACTGTATCCTCGATCGATTGGCACCCGAACAATGTCCTCCTCGCCGCGGGCTCGGCGGATTTCCATGCGCGTGTGTTCAGTGCGTATATCAAGGGTGTTGATGCCAAGCCGCCTCCCAGCGTTTGGGGCGAGCGTGTGCCATTTGGAACCGTCTGTGGCGAATTTACGACACCGGCAGGCGGCTGGGTCCATGGCGTAGCATTCAGTCCAAGCGGTGATGCCCTGGCGTTTGTCGGTCACGATGCCTCGCTGACCATCGTGTACCCTTCAGCGCCGGACCAGCCACCGCATGCTGTCCACTCCATTCGCCTGCCGAGCCTGCCCTATGTGACGCTTCTCTTCTTGAGCGAAACATCGTTGGTGGCAGCAGGTCACGACTGCCAGCCTATGGTGTTTGAAGGCAGCTTGGAGCAAGGTTGGCGTCTTACACGCAGTCTGGATACGGCGGGCACAGCGGCCTCCAAGCCCAAGCCGCCGCCTCCGCCGCCCAAAAAGCCTGGTCTCGCCGGCGCGCCCGCCGCCGCCCCTGGTGTTGGCCGCTTGAACAACGAAGCATTTGCGCGGTTCCGCGAGGCGGACTCGCATGGCCGTACAAGCAGCTCGCCCTCGCAGAATCAGGCCGACAACGCGCCCCAGTCGTTTGGCGCAGTCGCAGGCGCTAGCATTGCCGACGATGGCGAGCTGCATACAACGCACCAAAACACCATCACCCATGTCCGCCTATACGCAGGCGAGCCTGCCCATGTGGATACTATTAGTACGAGCGGTGTGGATGGCCGTTTGTGCACCTTTGACACGGCAAAGGGCAGCACAGCCATCGCGCCGATCCTTCGTGGCATCGCAAGTATGCGTCTCGTGTAAGCATTCATAGATACAAACTTAACTACCGAGCTTACGACTCTTGACGAGATGCGTGGAAATACCGCTCTTTTCACCAGCGTAGCCACCTTCGAGTGCACTTTGACCACCCTTGTACACGGCGCGCGTACTGGACAAGCGCTTTTTCGCGCGGTCGTAACGCATGCGGCGCTTCACACGTGGATTGCGTATACTCTTGGCACGATGCGGCGTAAGACCCTTGTTCTTTTCGATCTGGTAGTTGATGGAGCGATGCTCGCCAGGTGCGAGCGTCTCGTCGTCCCATACACGCTCTTCCAAACGCTTGCGATCGTACTCGTCCTTCTTGGCCTCTTTGCGGGCACGTTTGCGCGAGCTCACGAGCTCATAGTACGCCGCATCCTTGTCGTCTGCCTCTTCATCGGACTGCATGACATGGTCTCGATCTTGCCAATCGCTTTCGCCCCATTCGGCGCCAGTGAGAGACGTATCCATAGGCGCCTGCTCCTTGGCCAATCGGTTGGTCTTAGCTGTCCATACAGCCTCACGAATTTGCCGCTTGTCGCGGTACGGAATATCTGCATCGCCCTCCAAGCGGTGTTGCTTGGCTGACGGCATAGTGTCCACATTGGCCGCATGGAATTGCACTGCCCGTCTACGCATCGCCTTATCTTGACGCTCTGAGTCGCGCAGGTATACAGGCTCACCATATGCATCCTCTGTCTCAAGCGGCAGGGCATGCGACGTAGTAGGACGGCGTGTGTTCATCACTTGATCGTCAACTTCAGCCACGTCGGCCAGCAAGCCACGCTGGGGTGATGGCGCAGCTTCTTTCTCCTTCTTGCTCTTCTTGACCTTCTTGCTCTTCTTCACCGGCGCACTGGGTGTGCCTGCATTTTCCTTTTCATCAGCGATCAAATCTTCCAGCTCATTGGGCTCCAATTCGCCGAGCTCCTCGTACGCAGCCAGATCCTCCTCCGTCGGTGGGCCCATAAGGCTTTCCCCGGTATCCTCTTCTTCCGAGTGTGGTTCAAACAGGCCCAGCTCCTTCATATCCACCATCGCTTTCTTGAACTGCGAGAGACGTTCCATCACAGGGTGCTGAAGAAGCTGGTCAGGCGCCGCAGCCATCGCAGGAGTCGAAGCCAGCTCAAAGAAAAACGCTAAAAGCATGGTATACGACGATAACGTCTGATAGTGCAAATGTGCAATCTCGGCCATTTGTTGTTCCCCTTTGTGGGACAGTCTGCGTGTAAGTTGGCTGAATACGTACGTAGCCACATAGTCCTTGTCCTCGTCCAGCTGACGCATGGAATCGCGGAACTCTTCAACGAGCGCCAATACAAGGGGAGAGCGCTGTTGTAGGCCTTGTAAAAGCTGCTCAGGCGACTGGGAGGCAGCCTTTTCCTTCGCTTCGTCTCCATCGTCGCCGTCCAGTTCACGCCGACGCCTGGCTCTCGCTGCAGCACTTTGCTCGTCGGCATTGATTTGCGCCTCTTCCGCATCAATGCTGTCTAAGCCAAATTCAGCGTCATCCATCCCTGCGCGGCTTAAGCGCTGCAAACGGATCGCCTCATTCGTCTCAAGCTCGTGCGCCTTATCTTCGTCGATTTCCGAGTCAGACTCCAAGTCTTCTGCCGTGTTCCCACTGTAGTACGATCGCTTATTGGCACCCCAGCCCAGATCCTCGTCATCCTCATCTTCGACGTCATCCAAGGCCTGCTCTTCATGAGCTTCGTCCCGGAGAGCCTTGCGTGTTGGGCCCTCGCGCGTGACAGACGCAGGAAGGATCATGGTCCGGTAGCGATCAAGGTCAGCATCGTCCTCTTCTTCAGCACCCGTAGAAGCATCGGAGGCCTCTTCATTTCCACTTTTTTCATCCTCCTCGTCCTCATCTTCCTCATCATCAAATCCTAGCACTTCGCGTCCCTGGTCGACAAAATCCTCCTCTGCATCGTCTTGGTCCCAAGACGCGGGCTCTTCCAGAAGAACTTTGTCACGGGCTGCTTCGAACTCATCGATCGCATCCATTGGTGAATGATCAGTGGCACCTTTAGAACGATTGGTACTAGCGCGACTAGTACCACTACGTCTATGCCCTTTGCCCATGGTCAGCCAGCACAAGGCAATGATATTCCTGCGATGTAAGCGAGCAGACGCACTCAAGCCACGTGAGGTGCCAAAAAAAAATTGGGTCCACTTGCAGCCTATCGTGCGCATGGAATAAGAGGCTGAAACTCACAGGCGCTAGTTCTTTTGTGCTATACCATGTTGGATGACGAAGCAGCGTTGCTAGCGGCATCCAAGGCTGCCTATCAGTCCCACTCCTCTTCTACGAAGACGGAAAACCGTGGTCATACCTCTTTTACAGATGACAATGATATGATTACTTTCGAAGCGGAAGACGCCCAGCTCCAGGATGATACCCCCACCTCCGCCAAACCATCCAAGCAGAAGTTGAATGCCAAGCAGCTAAGGAAAAAGCGAGCGGTACAATCTGTTGATGCAGATGCCTCTCTTAAAGCATTGGAGGTGAAGTCTGCCCCAGTTCGCCGTTCATATTCGAAAAAGGAAATCCAAGAGGTATGTTTGGAACAACTTACACAGTAGCATCGCGCCAAATCTGCTGGGCCCGGCTGGTTCGATATGCCTGCCTTCCCAGGTGCCAAATTTAGTGGTACTGGCAAAGATACTCGTACAGAAACTGGTAAAGCAAGTTTTACTGGCGGAGATGCTCGGGCGGCTACGGAGAAAGAAATGCGTCGCCAGGTGACAGCTATTCGACTGCGAAATGCATTGGATCCGAAAAGATTCTATCGTGGTAGTGGTGGCACAGGTGCGGAAAAAGGCATGCCTGCATTCGCTCAACTCGGCAAAATCGTCGGTGGTGGCTTAGAGCCATCCAGTGTGCTCACCAGGAAACAGCGTGCTGACACTGTTGTCGGTGAACTTGTTCGTGATGCGGAATCAGTTTCATACTCTAAACGCAAGTTTGGCGAAGTACGTAAATGTGCTATATACGCTCACACCTCAGCTCCAGCAAAAACGCATGGCGCCGAACCAGAAGCGATCCAAAACGCAGGGCAAACAGCGGCGGCGTCCATAGATACCCTCCACACGCTGCGCATCACGTGGGGGCATGTGAGGCAGTGGCAGGGAAAAGGGCTTATGGTTTTGGGGGTGGTTTTTTCTTTTTCCCACCCTCGGATTGGTCCTTTTCGATTTCGTGACTAGGTTTCTTCTGCTGTTTGGCTAGAGGCGTTTTTATTTGCACGCCTCTGCAAAAAAAACAGCAGCCCGTGACTACCCGCCCTCCTCTGGCGAGAGAGCTGCATTGGACCAGCTTTAATCGGGTTTAGGGAGACGACTACGGGATCCCTACCCGACTCTAGACATCGCGACGGTGCTCTATATACACAGTACATTTAGTCCTTCGTTGGTCTGAAGTACTGTTGAGTGCTGTTTCATACTGTTATGACCGCCCAAGTGTCGACGGCCAATGCTTCCACACCCCGTGGAGCAGGCGCCAGTCCCTCTGCGGCTCCATTTTCGGCGCTACATATGAGCAGCAGTCGTATGCGTAACAAGAAGCTTTCGTACAAGCAGAAAAGTATGTATAACTAGGAATTCTGGGCGGCGTTTTCGAGCACCATGTCCAGTATTCGGGGATTTAATCTTTTCAAACGAAGTGAAAAAAATTAAATCCCCGTTTGTAAAGAAGAGAGTACTGACACTGCCAGTTTCTGTACAGCGCGGCGCCTCCCTGAATGGAGCAGCAAATGCACTTGTTTGTGGGATTACACCTGAATTTGAGACAACTGATAATCAGAAGGACTCAACGTTTGGTGTAGATTCACATGAGATTACAGAGCACCATCTCCAAGCGGCTCTGTCCTCGAATCAGGTGGAAACGACGTCCACCGGCGGCTCAGCACCTAAAAAAGCATACCACATTCCCACACCAAAAACAGTGGAAGCTTTGACGCAGGCGCAGTATGATAAAGAATACCCGCCGAATGCGTATTCAGACCCTGTCACTTACGTCCGGTTCTCGGATACAGTGGAAGGATGTATTTCAGGAGCACCTTATTGTTTAGATGAAGACGATAAGGGGTGGCTTGATAAACACAACAACAAGGTGAAGGAGGCGTTGGAAAGTGCTTTGAAAGACAAAAAGAATGATGCCGACAAGCAGGTGCTGATTCAAAAAGACCCCGCAAAGTACAAGGCTATCTCAGAAGATGAGTTTGAAACGGTCATGTACGTGTTTGAACGTACCACGAATGAACGACACCCACTTCTTGAGCTTGACATATCGAAATTACCCCCGCTCTCGGACCTTTTGCCTGAGTTTGAAAGTAACTCTGCCTCATCCAAACTGGCTTTGCCTGAGTTACCTGAGTCCCCAATGGAGATCCCGGTAAATGGCGCAGATGTGGATGCAGGCAACAAGGCGAGTAGTAAGGTGCAATCGAAGAGTCAAGACCAGGCACAAAGCAATTTGACTTGGTCAGCAAGTAACCCCTTCAGAAACCTGAGTGTACTTAAACCTTGTGCGTATGCTGTGTACCCTTGGTGGAAATTGCGCCGTCAAGCACGTGAAGGTAAAGGAATTGTTCCTTTGCTGAATTTTGACGAGAGCAACGATAATGATCCGTATGTGTGTTTCCGACGTCGTGAGGTTAAGAGCGCGCGTAAAACACGTAAAACCGACAATCTCCAGTTAGAAAAACTGGTTCGGCTGGAGTCAGAACTCAAGCAGGCTACAACATTGTTCCTGATGATTGCTCAGCGTGAGCGCATAAAAAACCAGCAAATTACGAAAGCACGCGCCTGCTGGAAGCAAGCTCAAGAGCTTTTGGCGCTGAAGCGTCAATGGAATATTCAAGGTCCTAACAAAGGGCAAGATGACGAAAGTCTCATCTTCGGTATTCAGCCTGATCCTAATGCGCCGGTACCGACGGCGGGAGCATCGCAGAATGCACAGTTATTCAAGAAGAAGCGCAAAGCAGAAGAATCAAGTGCCTCTACGACGCTCAAAATTCGCAGGCCCAAAAACAACGAATCCGATTCAGCCACAACCGCAAAGGTTGGTGGCGAAGGCGTGGCTACCGCCGCTGGCTCTGCGATCATGGAGCGTATTCAGGCTGTGCAGGCGTATATTGAGCGTGAGTGCCATGCTCGTCAATTAGCTGATGCTGGCGTGGAAGACCTCACGGACTCAGCCTTCCAGCCTATGGTCGCTCCGCCATCTTTACGTGCCTTCCGTCCCATTCAGTCGGATAACAACGATACTCACTTCTGGTCCAACCATCCTTTTGCACGGTTGGGTCGCCAGTCGTGTTTCCGGCGTCGTATTGGCCGTGGTGGTCGCGTTCTTTTGGACCGCCGCCCCGTGGTAGTAAGTCCTTCGCCTGCCAATATTGGCGCTTGGCCTCGACAACGTCAAAATGGTTTCCCCCTAGCGACGTTTGGGTACATGCGCCCCACAGAGTCAGCCAAGCGACAGGATGGTGCGACGCGTAGTGCCGGTAATGACCCGCTGCGCTCGTATGCGCCTTTTGCGTACTCAGCGCGTGTAGCGCCGATGCTGCTGCCGACACCTGACTTGTCTTGGGATCCGTTAACGTCCAAAGATCCACGTGCCTCTTTGACGCATGATCCCCACTTCTACTTTGGTTCGCAGGATGATGATGTTAAGGAAGCACCTGCGTATTCAGTAGGCCCCCAAGCTGAAGTGGCAAGCACTGACTCAGATTCGACGGACCGATCTCATACAACCGTTGAATCTGGCGACGGTCAAAGCACACAGGCCACCGATCCTGAGCAGGAGCCGATGCAGGAGGACAAGGTGCAGAACGGTATCTGGCAGACAGAAGAGGAATCTGTGGAAGAGCAGATGGAGCGTGCACAACGCCTAGCTGAGCGATGGCGCTATGATGAAGACGGTGGTCGGTTTGCTGGTATGGGCCTCTTGGGTTTGGGAGGCATGGAAGGCGACGAGGAAGCGATCCTGGATGACTATGACCAGCGCTTTATTCGCTACCGAATGTCACTCTTAGATGAATCAAGTCTGCTCAAACTATCGACGGATTGGACGTATATGCGTCAAGTCCTTCTTGCAACAGCTACGCGACAGCCTGTACCCGTGCATGCCACTACTCTCGCCAGTGCAGACACTGTGAAATCAGTTGGAGCGGGATCTTCAGCTCGCACATCCAACACAAACAAAGAGTCTTCTACACAAAACACAACACAATCATCCAGCGAAGTGACGCCACCGGTGAATACCAAGTAAGAGGATCTGCTATGCCGAGATGCCATTCAAAGCATCCAACCAGACCTTGATGAAGGCTTTGACTTTTATGTCCTCCATTATTTTGCCACTCGTACTTTTTTTTTCTCATGAGTGACCGTTATCTCTTTGAAGAGATGACATAACTACTATATACCTAGTTTTTCATGTAACAATAGAAATACTGGCACTTGTACAACAATTTGACAGAGCGCGTGGTGTCAGCGGACAGCCCCACGTACAACCCGATGCGACGAGTTAGTAGGACATGGCGCACAAGCTGTACCGTCTATGTGAGCAATGATGGTTAACAGGCATGGTGTATTTTGTAGCTAACACAAATCTAGTCATAATGTTAGCCCAACATGTTCAAATCTGCCCCGTCCAATAGACAAGGTATGAAATAATGGACAGAGATGACGTGCAGGTCTCGCACAATAGACACGTTATTCATAGAAGGTGTCGTCGCTTAGAAGCCAGGCGGGCGAAGGCCCTGCGACTGACCCGACACGGCAGCTGGCGGCGCCAGCGGGTTGTTACCCTGTGCAGTACCGTTCGCACCCTGCTGCTGGGCGATCATGTCCTTCTCCTGCGCAGCAATGCGGCTCTCATCTTCAACAGCCAAGGCGAATGGAAGGCCAACCAGTAGAGCAGAAGTAACACCGATCCAAATCAGCTTGCCTGCTACCCAGCCACCGGCGTAGCCGTACGCAGTAGTGGTGTTCCACGTCTTGGCGATCGTAGCACGCGTAGAAGGCGAAATGATATCCTTCAGCGCACAAATACGGTCCCAAATCGTTTCATTAGCGATGACAAGGGCACGCTCATCGACATCATCTTCATCATCCGAGAGGTCCTACATATATGTTAGTACTGAAACCCACATGGAATACACACATCCTCCGACTCCGAGTCGCTGGCCTCTTCCCACTCGTCTTCGTCGTGCAGACCAGCAGCAAGACCCTCCTGCCTAATCTTTTCCGATTCGTCTTGTACTTCTTCGATGCGCACCATTGTCGATCGAGTTTGGAGAAGAGCCCCATGGCATCGTCAGGGTGCGGAAGAGACGGATGGATCACGTGATTTACAAAAGGGGGCAGGTAGGTGAGGCTGGGAGATCTTGACAAGAGCTACACTGCAGGCCAGTGGTATCCGTTGGCGTAGGCAGCAGCGTGATGAACAACATTGATGACGATGCATTATTAGCAGGGCTTCCTAGCTGGAATGATCGTATTCCTTCTAGGCCACAACATGAAGAAAGTAATATATCCTTGCAGCCAACGCTGCCTTCCACTTCTACCACCACTAAATCGGTGACACCAACGGTCAAGACCCTCACAGAAGAAGAGGTGAAACGTATGGAGCTTAGAATGGCCGCTTTGCGTACTCTCAAAAGTCGTGGGAAGAAGCAAAAAGAGGCCATCACAGCCTCTTCGTCGCTTAAATCCATGGAACCTACAGGGACACTAACACCACCAGCACCCACGTATGCCCCCTCAGTCGATGACACCTCGTCTGAGAGAGCAGTGGCCTCGAAGAACGTTTATACTACAGCTTCAAAGACTTCAAACTCTCGACTGTTGGAGTACACGGACGTGGATGCTCCAGATATGGACACTGCTGACCCGTTGTTGTATGGAAACGAAGTTCTCACAGATCACGGAAATGGGCGTGTACATCGACAACGCATCTCCTATGCAGATGAATTTAGCACTCGGCCTCAAGCACCTGTAGGTGATGTTGGTACAGATTCGTGGATTGATCGTACGATGGGACCTGTACAGGCTTCTCGACCTACGCCCAAACCCCGTCTAGCCAACACGGACACGTCTTCAGAAGTAACATACAGGCCAATAAAACCGCTACCCACGAAGCATGCACCCATTCGTCGATTTGTAAATGAGCCGTTATGGGCATCAATGGTGATTGAATGGTCTGATGATGAAGACGAAGAAGAAACAGCGGGAAGGATTACTCCAGTATACCATGCTTCTATGCCTCGTGCTGATAATAAACAAGAAGCTGCCAACACAGACAAGGAGAAAAGCGAAATAAACCCCAGTATAATCTTGTCAGAAAAAGAAAAGCAGATCCGTTCGATGCAAGCTCGTATCCAAGCTTTGGAAGAAAGAAAAAAGCAGCAATTGCAAGAACAGGGAAGAATAACGGCGCATGAAAATGGAATTCTAGGTAAAAGAGTTATGGATTTGAATGGCGACTTAAACATGGAAGGAGAGCCGGTAATGCCAATATCGCACGATTCAAAGGTGGGTGATGCATTGGAGTATCAATGTAACACAAAGCGTACGAAACTGAATGAAGGATCATCTCTAAATTGGCTCAAAACCAGATTTGCTAGTGTATGTTTTTTTTTTTTCAACCATATCAGGCGTGAATTTTTGAGAACGAGTACTAACCGTCTTTATTTAGTTTACAAATTGGATGTCAGAACATAATCCATTTGGACGAGCATCCGACGATGCAAATGAATAAGATCCCTTTCATTGACAATATAGACTTCAGCCACCTGCCTGCATTGTAAAAAAAATCACTTTCCAATCATCTCGTTGATTCTCCCAAACCACCAAAAAGAAAGAGAGCGAGAATAGCTATGCAAAAAAAAAAAAATGAAGTTGATTAACTTTGCAAAAGTAAGTGCCCACTG